>NW_020624376.1:5316308-5616308 GCF_003573695.1 Papaver somniferum | reverse complement strand
AAGCCGAGCTTAAGGTTTGGCTCATTCGTGTTTGACTTATAAAGCCGAACTACTTGTCATACATGAAATCGACTTATTGGGCACTAATATTATAAGCCGAACCATAAGACTTGAAATTTATGAAAACCAAAAATATATGTTCGGCTGGATCACGTGTGAGCCGAACATTACACTGCAACTCATAAATTTTTTTGTATACAGTTCAGCTGATATTAGCACATCCTATTCAAGCCGAACCATGAAAATTCTTTGGCGCGAAAATAATTCAATGACAGTTCGGCGTATAAATATTTCAATCGCACAAACCGAACTGTACTTATTTATATATCAAGGTTCGGCATACATTATATCTGTCGAACCTAACCCTGTTGCGCCGAACTACATAAAAAAATCCAACCTTTGGTGAATTCAATCTACAAAACGGACATTAAACAACGTCTACAACCATACATGTGTATTATTAGCATTGGGTTCCTCATCCATGTACTTATCTTCGGGATTTGGCTCCACAAAATCATCATCTTGATTTTGAGAAAAAAGTTGAGTTTGAAATTGAGTTTGGGTAAAATCGTTTTCATAATCCAACAAATAAGCCATCTTTAGATCTCCGTCGTAATTGATATGTATTTTCTTACCTTTACGTGATGAAGATTCACCTTCCTCACTCGAATTTGGATCACACATCTCTCAATAATCACAAAGATCTCAAAGAAAAAGAAAAATAAAAGTTTTTTTCCTCCTCCTCTTCTTCTTTTTTTCTTCTTCTTATTTTTCTAAAATAACTCACTAACTATCTTTGAAAAGAAAATTATTATCCTAAATTAACACTAAACTAACTACAATTACTAACAACTAATTAATCAAATTAACACTAATTAACACTAATCAGTCAATAGTATTTTCGCATTTATGAAAATAGGTTGGATAAGGGCGGCGCTCTGGTGTCTAAGTACGCGTACTGCACCTCTGTGATCCGGAGTCTCATAGATTCTCTTCGCCCATGACTCCTTGTATCCAATCAACACTCTTACACCATCTTCTGGAAGACCATGGGGCAAACCATCCTCGCGTTCGAGTATAACATAATCATCACTAGGAATGTGCTTACCTGTCTGCCTTGATGAATCAGCTTTCTTCTTCCCCTTCTCTTGTTTTTGTTGGGTTCTTGTTGTAGTTCTTCTTGTGGTTCTTCCTCTTCATCACCATCATCTTTATCTTCATCACTGTCACCCTCTTGCTGTACAGGAAAAGAGCAAGTCGTGTCAATTCCCCTTTTCCCTGCATGCAAGTTCTTAGTGCCACCACCTCGAGGTTTGGGAGTTTTTGAATTAGAAGGAGTCACTTTCATTGTTCTCTTTTTAAGCTTGTCTTTGAATTTTCTCGGATGGGTGCTAAAACAAATGATAAACCTTAATTAATTTTCCAAAATAAGAAATTATGATTCTACTAAACAATGTGATAAGTCACCTATAAATGGACAAGTTTATAAGAAGCATTAGACATACACAGAGTCAAGTTCGGCACATTCGATATTTATCAAAATGAGCCGAACAGTGTAAGATAGATTATTCAATTTCGGCTGATAATCATAAAAATATTTAGAAGCTAAACATATAGGTTCGGCTGATTCGATATTCAAAACACAACATATTTTTCAGCCGAACTGTTCTTCGTCTGTAGAAAAAAATTAAGTTCGACTTCTAAATTTGAGCCGAACACTACTCTGGAACTACCAAAACCTGGAGGAATCTTCGATTACATGTCATAAACCAACGAAATACGAAAAACCAAGCAATGGGTTTGTGGTAAATACCTTTCTATGTGCAATTTCAGTGACCCGCAAAGCCACGTCATAGATGAAAAAGACGCTCAAACAGCGACCCTTTCCCCGACGGCCAAAGAAAGTCATTTAACTCGTATCTATGACTTGCTTTGACGGTCGCGAAACTACTATTTCCACTAGTGATCAGGGTCTATTTCTCGCTCTCCAACACCAATCAATTCACTATCCTCTTCATTTCCATCTTTTCCAAAAACCCTAGAATGAGATGCTACAGAAGCAACACCAGGATTCGGCACCGTATTTCTAGGGCATCGCTTAACACGAGGTGCCATGTATGTGTTTAATCGAGAACTTAATCGAACAAAAAAAATTCAGAAATTTTGGAGAAGAAAATGAGAAAAGGAGGGAAAGAGAAGGGTTTTTTGTTTTTAAAACTTTATTTTTTTTTTCCTTAAGTAACGGTTTTAAGATTAATTAGTGGGTAAAGGTTAATTAGTGGGAGGGTAGTTAATTAGGGGATGAGTTAATTAGTGGGAGAGTTTTAGGATTAGAATTTAATTAAGTGGAAGGGTAGTAATGTAATTTAAACTATGGAAGGGTATTACAGTAACTTAAGCGTCATTAGGACACCCCTTAACATCTTGCATTGGATGGCATAATAAATCTGTGTGCCCCAAAATTATCTTGTATGCCCCAAATGAGGGTTCTAAAGTTTTAGCCCTTTTCATAGAAAAAAAGAAAAGAAAAAAAGAGAGCATATTATACGAATTGGGGCAAGGACCAAGTCAACAAGGTAAGCATATCAATTGCACGCCTGACGGTGACAGTAGCTAGAAACGTTAAATCTTATTTCCAAGAGTACGTACTTGTGATCGACTGGTGTCTGGTGACAACATGCGTTGTCTTACTGCAAATGCTAAATACCAAAACACGTACGTATATGCATATCATGTAGTGTTTTTCTCTCCTAGTTTGCAAGTACTGCAATCTGCAATACCAAATTAGTACTGTAATGAAAAGGAAGCAAATCATATGGGAGAATTAATATCTTTCTTTAATTTCATTCATTCATTCAGTACTTAGTTATAGTTATATTAATTTGTTTTAAAATCCAGTTCTATAAATAGAGAAATTTATAGCCAATAGACACCAATATTCTCTTCTTCACCAGTATAATAGATACAAACATACGGCATTTTTTATCGGTAGTATACAAAGATGGAGATGATTAAATTCAGGACAGCAGTAACCGTAATCATGATAATGTTAGTGCTTTCAATGGCATTCTCTTACTGTATGGGAAAAGCGGTGGATTCTAGTGAAGATATTGGATTGGACGCGGTATCGAGCAATCTCAAAGCACGGAAATGGCCAAAGATTTCATTTCTTTGGGAACCTGTAGGATATCATGCATGTCATGAGTTAATGCATGGGAGATCATCAACCAGGTGAAGACGTGAAGAAACTGCAAAAAAAAGAATTTTCCATGCATGCTGTTGATACATGAAAAATAACTCTCCTTAACCAGATTAGGGTGTCCCAAAGAGGGGAAAGACCACACATGGAACATGAAGACTTGGGGACTAGGGCCCAAGTCCACCAAAGAAGTATCCATGAGGTAGAAGGGACAACGAAGAAATTAACAAGGAAAAAGGAGGTTATATTAGAGAAGGGATGACATTAGTAGTAATTAAGGAGGTTTAAGACACATGACAATATGTCATAAAAGAAAGGGCTTTTGAAAAATCTATATAAGGAAGGACAAAGTACAATTGAAGGACAACTCTCTCTCATACTATTCTAAGAAAAGTGAGGCCATCTTGGTACGCTAGGACGGGTAGAACCCAACGAGAATTCCGGTATTAACATTTGGCGACCACACCCGGAGGCTCGTGCCTAGTCCACCATGATGCATCCAAATAGCAGTAGTCCTGGCGCGCAGGAAATCAACCAGCCAACCGCCTCGTCGACCTCGACGAGGTCATCATAGAAGAAGGGGATAGCGTGGAAGAAACACCACATCAACCGCAGACAAACAATTTGAAGACACTCACCAAAATACCATCCGCAAAGAAGACGTACAAATAGTTCGACAATCAAAACCTACAACCCCGGGCATGCAAAATATTTAGAAAGAATTGGAAGAGCGATAGCAAAAGAGGCAAGCGTTAGAAGAATGGATAGCACAAGCAGTGATTGCAGGCCAAAGTGCCCCTGGAGAAGCAACCGAAGCGGAGAAACATCAGAATACCAAGGCCGCAGTAATCACACAGTAGGAAATGGCGGAGTACCTGGAGCATATGTATCATATCACGAAGCAAGATAACCACCATCAAATAAACAACCCATATCCTTTAAGTGTCCGGGAATATCAGTACCCCGAGGGCTATGTTTCTCCCTAGTTTAAGACTAACGATGGACAGGGGAATGCGCGGGAACATGTCAGCCGTTTTCACTCATCCATGAACGACAGAATCTCCGACGAGAAACTATGTTTGAGGGAATTCCCAAAATCATTGACACGAAAAACCTTTACTTGGTACGCTAACCTAAAGGCAGAGAGCATAGACTCTTGGCCCATTATGTACTCGATGTTTATGGGAAAATTCTACTCATCCAAGCGGAAAGTTACGTCCATAGACCTGAGAAGAAGCGGACAGCGGATAGGTGAAGAAATAGGGACATATATAGTAAGGTTCCGACGGACGACACTGGATTGTCTTGAAGACATTAGTGAAGAAGCACTCGTGGAAATATGCGTACGGGGAATGATTTAGTCCTTCAAAGGGAGTTTGATCAACTTCAGATTCCAAACCTTTGTCGAACTAGAGGAAGCTGCTGAAAGAATCGCTGACTGCATGGAAGAGTTACCCGCAGATGTTAACTGGCGTCATACTGTAAGTACCACATCCGTAGTTCCCTACAAGCCTAATAACAAAGAGGGAAACGGAAGCCGACAACAAGGGGGGACCTCATCCAAAGGAAAAACAAATGGATTAGAAAGGATTCAAGACCATATCCCCCTACTACCATATGGAAGAGAATAGATTGTTCGGCTCCTCAACTAATGGGTAGCTGGGGGTGAGGTTCAATTGCCGTCAACGGTGGTGGATGTCAACAAAATGAATAAGGACGCTCCAAGGTATTTCCATTATCATAGGAGAATGGGGCATCCGACAGTAGAATGTCTCGCGATAAGAAGCATATTTGAAAGAAAACGCGAGTCTGGAAGGCTTGAGGCAGCAAGACAAATGATCGAGCAAGATCCTTTCCGCGTCACTAAGAACGAAGGAAATCGATGAGCTAAATGTAAGAGCGCGATAGAAAACAACGGGTAAAGAAAAAAAATATAATCTGTAATGTCCTTCCCTTATAAACAATCTCAAAAAAAAAAACTCTCCAAAGTTGATTACAAAAGAAAAAAAAAAGGTTGTGGGAAAGTCAATGGCGCCTGATCTACTAACAAAAGGTTGTGAACGTTAATGATGTCCTATCGACTGAAAAAAGGTTGCGATAAAGCCAATGGCGCCCGATCGACTAACAAAAGGTTGTGGAACGTTAATGACGTCCGATCGACTGACAAAAGGTTGCGGGAAAGCCAATGGCGCCTGATCGACTAACAAAAGGTTGCAGAACGTTAATGACGTCCGATCGACTGAAAAAAGGTTGCGGAAAAGCCAATGGCGCCCGATCGACTGACAAAAGGTTGCGGAACGTTAATGACGTCCGATCGAATGACAAAAGGTTGCGGGAAAGCCAATGGCGCCCGATCGACCGACAAAAGATGGCGGAATGCTAATGACGTCCGATCGACTTATTAAAGTTGCGGGAACGCCAATAACGTCCGATCAACTTATTAAGGTTGCGGGAACGCCAATGGCGTCCGATCGACTGACTATGAGCCGCGAGAATGCCAAAGACACCCGATCGGCTGACAAACTTACTAAAATACGGGAATGCCAATGGCACCCGATTGATAAAAAACTTGCAAGAGTGCCAATGGCTTCCGATCGACTGATGAAAGGTAGTAGGAATGCCAACGACACCTGCTCAACTGAAAAATAACGGAAAGATCAAGACCGACCAACGGACAAGAGAAAAAAGGGGAACCAGCGCGTTCATCTCATGCCCAGCCTACATGCACCTCAAGGTGGTAAATAAAATTCAAGGGGGGAATAGGCGCGTTCATCTTATGCCCCGTACAAGTAGGCGCGTTCCCCCTAACCCCACCTCCGAATAGAAATAAAGGGGGCAGTGGGCATATCCACCCGCACCACAAGATATCAAATAAATTCAAGGGAGGAATAAGCGCGTTCATCTTATGCCCCACCTCCTAATAGAAATAAAGGGGGAGTAGGAATGTCCACCTCGTACCTTACGTAATTCTCAGTGCTAACGCGCAAGCACGAAGTTTTCAAAATAATAAACAACAAAGTAGGAATGGAAACACGCACATTTAAAAGATTCAAACACCATTAACTTGAAGAACGTCAAAAGTCTAAAAAAAACAAACAAACAAACTGGCTTAAGATTAGATAGCCGGGAAACGAGAGATGAAATTGTTCATGAAAAAGAAGGTAAAGAAAGTGCATCAGACTAATTGAAGGGAGGACAGCTCCTGCTGTGCTTGCTCAAGAGCATCTCGGGCACCCTTCTCTGCAGCTTTTGCACGAAGTAGCTCGTCGCTCGCCACTCCCACCTGGGTAAGAAGCTAGTCCAGCACCTCTTTCCTCTGCTTGGTCACCCCAGAACACTTCTCCAATTCTTCCTCGAGCTTGATTACCCGAGCGGTAAGTTGAACACATGGGTCTTTTCGATTCTTCACCTGCACTAGCAATGCCTCCATCCAACCAATTGGGAACTTCAAGTTGGTGGCTGTCCGCACAGACGCTTCCCATCCACTAATCTTAGCTGCAGAGATGGGACCACTTCCCACTTTAGTAAGCTCGTCGGCGCACTCCAACAGATTCTTGGTCATGTAGCACAGCGTCCTCATATCCAATAGTCCGACACTAACCATATGTCCACCAGTGCGCTCAACAATATCTTTGTATGCGGCAGCGAAAGTGGATGGAACCCATAACCCATAAACCAGAGTATGAGTGGAAGGGTAGACCCCAGCTGCAGCGGCCTCCACCACCATGGGGAATTGGAGTTGCGCACCTGCATCGGTGTTGGGGACTTCTACTTGGACATCGGGTAGCTGCACGTCTGCTTGAGATTGACCGCCATCTTTACGAGGGCATTTGGAGCTGCTATCACCACTGACGAACACGCGCCGGCCGACATCAATTCCAGGGATTTCGGGTTTATCCCCTCCCTTGCGATTACAACCCATAGTCTAATATAAAACCAGTTATTAATATAGATGTGGGTTCATGGAAAATAAAGAAAAAATACTAGCACTATCCTCTAACCTTAGACGTGGCTTGATGCTGTGATGTATTGATATCTTTGTCGCGGGATACCGAAGAACCAGATGACGAGCTTGGACCGCTAGATGCGCGTGAGGATCCAAAAGTGAGTAACATGATAAACAAAGCCTGATAATTTATAACAAAATAAGGGGAAGATAGAGAGGGAGAAACATTCATAAACACATGACAGAATAATTGGTTACCTTGAAAACCCCCAGTACGAAACGCCACGTGGGTTGAGGACCCACCAAACACTGATCGGTTAGACCTAGATGGGCTCATTAGGAGATATACGCACTTCACCTCGACTACGAACAGTCTGTGCCCGAGGCGGGTTGACTGACAACACCTTCAGACACGGAGAAACCCATCCGCCACTCTCAGATAAACTTATTCCGAGATCCGCCACCCTCAGATAAGCTTACTCCAAGATTATGTAATTGATCGGCAAAGGAAGGAGACAAATTTTTAACAACACCATGACGAGACAGCGACGCGCCTCTATGATGAGACTGCCCAAATTGTAAAGGGGAAATGTTAGCAGAGGAATAAGGGCGCATAATCCGAGAACTTGGCCGCTTCGTGTTTAGATTTTTTAGCAAGACTCTTCTCGGTCCAATCGTGCTCAGGCATGTTTAAATACTCTTGCATTACATAAGAAGGGGCATTACACCCCACAAAAGTGGAAGACGGAGCACCCTGGGACAGTCGAGCGAATGGCCCATCAACGACCGGGTTGGTTTCAAAAAAAATGGGAGAGAGAAGGGAGCGCAGGAGACCAAAACATAAAAAATAAATAAAATAATAATAATATATATAATAATATCATATATCTATGTAATATAAATTACTAAAATTAATACCTGAATCGCCAAAGGGCTTGAAGATGATCGGGGTACATTCAAACGAAGGGGCTTGCGACTGGAAAATTTCGTCTCCCTTTTCGGACGGATGGGATCACAACCCTCGGGAGGATCCCAGGAAGTCACGATAAGCTCCAAAGAACTGTCTTTAGTACCTGAGGAGAGATTGTGTTCCATGGCTATGGCATCGTCAAGTTTGATCCTCCTTGAGGCATGGAGTGCCTTAAGATCTGTGTGGGATAAATCTCGAGCATGGGTCGGGTCCTGTAGGAAGAAATTCAAGATGCGGCATCGTGTTAGGAGTTGATAGTCATGAGCACCTTCGGTAACCGCCGAAGGCCGACCCGCAAGAGGATGCCTAAAATAAAAATTAACCCCTTGATCAGCCAAGCGCACCGGACCTTTAAAAATGTAAAGATTAAAACTATCAATGATGTCTGAAGTATCTGTACTCTCCGGGGGAGGGAATCTAAGGGGGACCCCTTGGTCAAACCTGACTTGGCGAGCCGCACGATCAGGGTTGTAAGACATGGCTATAAATTTACAGGCATGAAAGATAGGAATATAGCCAGGTAATACCGTCATCACCGCGTCAAAATCTGATCCGGACAGAAACTGCGTCGAGTCTAAATCCGCGCCGAAAGGCGCTGTGAAATCATGGTGGGACGGACCAGATCGACCATCGTGATAGGGGCATGGATCGAAATCCTTGGACACATCTAAGAACTTTGCTATATCACCCTTCGATACCTTCCCTTTCTTGTGCCAGAGGGCCATGCGAGGATAACTATACTCGACCGGAACCTTCTTCACCGAACCACCAGTGTGATTAACATCCTCTTCGCGGTGAACCTCCAAGACGTGGGAATCAGGGGCGTATGGAAGAATGTGTTCCCAAGACCACGCAAGCATGAAAGAGGCGGGGATAAAGGTCTCGATTTTATGCGTCGACCCCACCATCTGAAGATCTTGGAAGAACAAATCCAAATGAAGGTATAAGCCACCTAGGAACATAGGAGCGAGAGGAAAAGAGACCCCGCGGGATAATAACACAGCCATGGGAATCAACTCGTTCTTTATTGTATCTTGAGGACTATATCAAACACGTCGGGACAGAGCCAAAGAAGAATGAAAGCAGCTAACTCTACCCGAGGGTTCGTCTCCTGACGCTCCGGGGGAAGCACCTTTCCTTTTACAAGCCGCGGAGCCCAGAACCGAAGCCAAAGAGGAAATGACGCACGTTTATGATCCTTGGGGAACCATTCAGAGTCAGTTGCAACAACCGAAGAATTGGGAACATGAATCGACTCGTAAGCGCGGAAAGAACTGCTAAGAAGACGTTCCCCCGAGGGAGTCGGGATTTTCTTCCTTTTCTTATCCTCACTAAGCTTAGCCTTCCCTTTAGCAACACCCGGGAACTTTGCTTTGCTGGCGCTGATAGTCTTTCCCCCCGCGATGACGACTTTATGTGTTCGATCTTTTGCGTCCGATGTGTTGTCCTTCCACACTAACTCAACACGAGAAGCATCCTTGCAGTCTAACAGGTATGCCCACAACTCCCGATAATCAAGGGTCAACGCTTCATAAACGACCTCCTCATTGAAGGAATAGGTCCCATGGAGAGGCAGATCAGTAAGTGCGACGACATCTTCCAAAACCACGGTGGCCTCACCCCAGGCTTTAAGGAGAGTATGGACAGGAGGGATCCAACGACAAAATTGTCGCGTCGTGTCGCGCCTGCATCTCTCTATTTCCCGATGGAGAGAAGAATCTATAGCCTTATTAATTCTGGCCTTACAAAGCATGGCCGCGTGGTCAGGATTGTCGTGGATATAAGTCACCCAGTGCGGCCATATCGCGGGAGTTTTCGATATAGAACGGGTGTCGATATCAGGAATCCCATAATCACCATGATGGATAGCCATACGGGGAACCCTTTTGAACGGATAAGTAGATGTGTCAGCCGGCTCGGGTTGGTACATAAGCCACCCGGGAGCGTTTGGGTAAGGCAATAATGGAGGGTTCAGGAGACGGGAGACAAGATTATCATCCAGGGGCATCACGCGTCTTTCCCCTCGGAACTCTTTTAACTTTAATCCGCGCTTTAGCACATGAGTCCCGGTGAACTCTGCAAGCGTATAAGACTTACCATCGGTGAGGGGAGGTAAGTGGAGCTCTAGCTCTCCCGAGTATTCGCTCTCCTCCGAGCCATTTCTCATTATTTCCTCTGACTCGTCGGAATCACCAAAAGAATTATCATCAGTAAAAATACTAGACATGGCGCGTGTATGGGTGCAATGTGTAAGAAGAGAAGTAAACAGTGAAATAAGTGAAACGAAAAAGTAAATTAGGGGACTCGTATATATATGAAGTCCGGAAACAGAAAGGCGGCAGTTACACAAGTGAGCACGATAATTGAAAATAAACCGAAGGAATCTTGCTAGAAGAAGTTATAGCGTCGCCCAACTAATACAAAGGACGCGGAAGTTCGGATAATGACTATAAGGTTATATAATGATTAACCTTATAGTCAGGGGACTAATATTGATATACATGAAAAATAACTCCCCGGGCTAGGGTTACCCAAAGAGGGGAAAGGCCACACATGGAACATGGTGACTTGGGGACTAGGGCCCAAGTCCACCAAAGAAGTATCCATGAGGTGGAAGGGACAATGAAGGAATTAACAAGGAAGAAGGAGGTTATATTAGAGAAGGGATGGCATTAGTAGTAATTAAGGAGGTTTAAGGCACATGGCAAGATGTCATAAAAAGAAGGGGCTTTTGAAAAATCTATATAAGGAATGACAAGGTACAATGGAATGACAACTCTCTCTCATACTATTCTAAGAAAAGTAAGGTCATCTTGGTACACCAGGACGGGTAGAACCCAACGAGGATTCCGATATTAACACATGCACCACGTTCAACCCCTATGCATCTAAAGATTTAAAGGCCTAGATAAATAAATCTCTCACGTTGAACGGTGATGAAATCCTCCCTTCCTATTGATCGAAATAGTTCTTTTTCGAATTTTGTGAAACGACCGTTTTGATGTGGACATTTGGCAACGTACTATTCTTTTGAAATTTATGGAAGTCCAATTCAATTAGGAAATCGTTTAACCTACTATATCAGGACCTCCATGAATATAGTAGAATTGTTAATCCTAAGATAAATTAATATATAAATGGTACTAATCATTAACCACCAGCCCCACTACCAACTTCTCCAACGCCAGCAATCCTTAATCTTCCAGTTAAGGTGGTTTTTTCCTTCTTTCTTTGGTATAAAGTTAAGGTGTTGAAAAAGAAATACATAAAGTGCACATGAGTACCGTTTTGTGTTGGAGTTGATTTGGCCATGGCCATGGGTCGGTAGTTGATGTTTGGTGATGGTATATAATGAGATGGTGCTGTTGTGAACTTGTGTTGGAAGCGCAAGTAGTTGACATAAGGATTTTTCTCTTTTTTTTACAAGTTTATATCCGAATTAATCGGAGTTACTTACAAATTTATAATCGTTATTATGTTGTAAATTTTTTTGCATCACCATTTATGGTCTTTTGTACTCTGATAAAATAATGTCTTTGATCATTAATTCATGTCCGTCTTCTTTATTTTTCGTTGCACAAAGTTGGAAAGAATTTTTATTCTGCTGACCGTTTAAGTAAATTTAACGAGAATATATAATACCGGTTGAATATGGTATACAAAGGATACTATATGGGTATCCAAAGACTAAAAGACCGAAACATACAAGGATACATATGGGTATCCGAAGACTTAAAGGCCTAAACAAATAAAACTCCCACGTTAAATGGTATAGAAATCCTCTCTTTTTTATCGGCCGAAATAAGAATTTTTGAGTTTGTGTAACGAGAGTTTTGCTGAGGATATTTGACAATATATGACTGGTTCAAAAATTACAAACTTAAAAAGGAAAACTTTACTTACTGTGTTTGGAATTTTATGGAAGTTCAAATTCAATACGGAAGTCGAGTACCTACCATGTTAAGACTCTTTTTTATACACTTGGGGGAAAATTCACATATTTCACATATATTTTCTGCAAAAAGATAAATAAAATCCGTACATATTTCGTATCTTTTATCTACCTATTTAATGTATTCACCCTACAACACCAAATCGAGAATGCATAGCACGGGGCGAGGTGAAGCCTCGAGCTCACCAAATCAGTAATGCACTGTCACGGGTGTGGCGAAGCCCCGCTCACACCAAATTGAAAGAAAAATAAAAATGTCGGTGCGTAGCAAATAAAAAACATATTCAGCTGCAACACCAAATAAAAAATGCATCGCCACAGGGAGAGTCGAAGCCAACGCACATCAAATCAAAAATACATCACCACGGGGTGTAGCGCAGCACTGTACAAACCAAATCAAAAACACAATGCCATGGAGGTGACGAAGCCTCGCACACACCAAGTTAAAAGGAAAAAGATGCTTAGTGCATAGGACGGCACAAATCTAGTATCCTCTAATATTCAGATGCTAATTCAATTTTCGACATTAACATTATATATGTAAGATGACAATTCGGACGTCACTAGTCATCAGACGAATATCACGAGAACAATTACAATAATATGTGAATGAAGAAAGGTATATTAAACAAGAAATTCTTCTTTTGAAGTTTATACAAGTAACGAAAAAACTCAAAGAAGATACAATTAAGCAACATCTAAATAATCTAGGCTTCTAGCTATAGTAGCCCTCGAAGTGCAACAATACGTACACGTCCGTGCCACACCCGCTAATCACGAACTCTAGATATATAAATCAGATGGCCAGAAGATCTTGTTATCACCATCTGTATCTGCTCTGATCTTTGCTGTATCAAATTTGACAAAAATAGATGTATGTTAGGATGGAGGATTTGTGTACGTATGGAGCTGAAAATAGGCCTGAATTTGGCCTGGAAATGGCCTGAAATAGAGGAAACTCTGTCTAAATCTCCCTTATGGGCTGATTTGTTATTCTCTATTGTTGTTGTTATTCAATTTGGCTGAGTTGTTATTATCTGATGTATTGCTGTTGTGATGGACTGGATAAACCTTCGATGTATGTTAGAATTGTTACAGGGAAGAAGAAAAATGACCTGAAAAATGGTGTAATTGAAGATGAGGGTATTTTCGGAAGCTGAGTACCACGTGTTTGTTTTTGTCCACCTGTACGAAGCAGCTGACTCAACTAACCGGGTTTGGATGGAAAAAGTGACGAGAGGAGGTTTTACTAATACTTGTTCTGTAGGGAAGGTAACTCAAATTATGATCTTCCTCAGGGGAGGTAACGCAAATTACCCCAAAATAAATACTTTAAACATTTTTTTTAATGTTAAAACAGAAATTATGATTCTTTTATCATACCTTAATGATACAAAGCCAACATGAAGGTGCCAAGAAACGCAACCAAGCAGGCATCAGTGCTTTTAATACTGCTCGTTGTTGCCTTACTAATACTTCTACGAATGAAAGTTGCCGTGTCTTTGACAGCCGTGAATTTCTAATTTCAGAAAAGTACACAAAATCTTGTCAAAATCAAATAATAAAGAAGTAAAACAATTAACACTTACTTATTTGGATTCCGAGATGACGTACCTGATTTATGTTATCTGCAATTGAACTCGAAAAAAAAAAGTTCTGATCAATAACATTCACAATTTGATAAACAAGTGATTCTAAACGTTGATGTGCAGTTTAAAAGAAAAAGTACACTACACATACCTTGTCGTTGTTTGGCATCACAGGGCACAGAACACTTTCCGTGACAAAAGATATCGCCGTATCCATCAGCTTTGCATTTGTCGTCACATTCTTTCATACATTGTCTGTAAATTTCACCTACACTGTCAGCTTTGCAGACCTGAAAAGCCACAACAAAAACTAAAATGCACATAAGATACATCACTGCAACGTTCTTAGTTTTGGTTGCCATTTTGAGAGAGAGAGAATATTTATTTAACAATGTAAGGCTGGTGAATCTCTCTCGCTCTTCTTTTACTTGGTTCTTTGAAAACCGTTCAGATTTACAAGTCTAAATTATCCTTGGTGTAGCAAATTTCAGGGGACCTTAAAATGATCATGCCACCAATACCGTAAATTGCTAAATTTGGATGCTTCAAGAATATGAGGAAATGTAACACAATCAGAATGAACATTTTTAAAATTATACTCCCTCCGTACTAATTATATAGGCGTAATATTGCATTTTCCTTGTACTATTAGATGGGCGGAGTGGTAATTTCAAGATGATTTTTAACCATTTTATTCTTATTTATGTTGTTTGGTTATCCTCACAATTAAATTTATGTCCCTAACATAGGGAATATAAGAAAGGATAAAATAAGAAAAGTCATGGATATTTATGAAATCAAAAAAAAAATTTTAATGTAAGAGATTTTAGCTATCCGCCTATATATACGTGGTACGGAGCGAGTATAATGTTTTCATTCAGATATTATAGAATCTATTCTTACTTGGAACAACAAAACAACTATTAGTACCTAACTTTCTCTCGTTAAAGTAGAGACATCATGTCTAGAACATTTTCCAATGTTTCAGTGTAGTAGGCATATGTTTTTGTAAGTTCATCATATGTTATTGCAGTACCACGCATACAGTACTATTGCATAACATCAAAGATATGAGCATCTTGATTACCCTGCTCGTGCTGTTGTTGTTGTTAGTGCTATTCCCAAGGGAAGCAACTGCAACAGAACCGTCATACACTTCAGGCGGTGAAGATTTTCTTCAATGTCTAAATGTCAATCATGTCGCCAACACTCCAACAATTCCAATCTATACCCAAAACAATGTGTCTTACAAAAACATCCTTCGATCTTCTGGAAGAAACTTCAGATTCTTATCTACTACAAAACCGAAGTTTATAGTCACACCAACCCATGAATCCCATGTTCAAGCATCTGTTATTTGGTGCAAGAAATATGGTTTAGACCTTAAAGTTCGAAGGGGTGGCCATGATGCAGAAGGGATGTCTTATGTATCCGATGCTCTATCATTCGTCATCATTGACTTGATTCATTTTCGAAATGTCACTGTCGATGTTAATGGTGGTACTGCATGGATTCAAGCTGGAGCTACCCTTGGTGAAGTTTATTATAATATCGCCAAGAAAAGTAAGACCCATGGATTTCCAGCTGGGTTTTCTCCCACAGTAGGCGTTGGTGGGCATATTAGTGGAGGTGGATTAGGTGCCTTGGTGCGGAAATATGGCCTTGCAGCTAATCGAGTCATTGATGCCTACATCATCGATGTTGATGGGAAAATTCTTCACAAGAAAACTATGAGTGAAGGTTAATTTTGGGCGATTAGAGGAGGTGGAGCAGCGAGTTTCGGGGTCCTTCTCTCATGGAAAGTTAAGTTGGTTCGCATACCAGATACTCTAACTGTTGCCATGATCCGAAAAACACTAGGACAAGGTGCAACGGACATATTCATAAATGGCAATTCATTGCTGACAGGCTCGATAAAAATGTCTTTATTGGAATGAAGTTATCTTTGGTCAGTAACAATCAGACCAACCTCGGTGACGAAAGAACAGTGGAAGCTGAATTCTCAATCTTGTTTCTTGGCAAGGGAGGTGTCCCAAAACTTCTCCAACTATTGCAAGAGAGCTTCCCTGAGTTGGGTTTAAAGAAAAAAGATTGCTCGGAAATGACTTGGGCTGAATCTCATCTATATTCTCTCATGAACATGGAAAATCGTTAGAATTCTTACTAGCCAGGGATGATCCGTCAACAGAGAACTTCTCCAAGACAAAATCTGATCATGTCAAAGTCCCAATATCAAAAAAAAGGATTGTTAGGTCTCTGGAGAAGGTTGCTAGAACACGACGATTTTATGCCTACATTAATATGGACACCTTATGGTGGAAAAATGAATGAAATTTCAGAATCTGAAATTCCATTCCCACATAGACAAGGTAACATTTACAATATTTTGTACGTCGTAAGCTGGTTTGAAGACAGTGAATCAGAAAAGAATTTAGATTGGATGAGAAATTTATATGAATATATGACTCCATATGTATCTAAGTCTCCAAGGACTACATATCTTAACACAAGAGATCTTGACTTGGGGGAGTATGAAAATGGTCAGTCTATTAGTTACTGGAAAGCTAGAGAATGGGGTAGGAAATACTTCAAGGACAACTTTGAAAGATTAGTACAAGTGAAAAGTGAAGTTGATCCTGGAAATTTCTTCAAGAATAAACAAAGTATTCCTCCGATTAGAGTTATTGTTTTAGGAGTTAAAAATTATTGTTCGATTTGAATATATGCATTCTAGTTATTGTGTTTACTTTTTGGTGTGTGTGTTTGTGTAATCTTGAAATAGTTTGTTCATGGGGCATTTTGTCTTTCCATTTTATGATATAGTCATTGCTTGATTAATTAACAAAGTCAGTTAAGGGTTAGAACCTGTGACTCTAAACCCAGATAGAATATATAAGCTAGTCTTATGGTGTTCAAGTTTTCCAGACTTGGTGCCACGCACTTGGAATAAGAATGAAGTGCAAGTGTAGAACTCTTAAAGCCGATCTTCCAAAAGCGTCAACTGACATGCCTCTCCATCTTATAACCACAATCTACGGGATATCAAGTTTCAACAGTCAGATAAGCAGTGGCAAGTGATTTGATTCTGCTGCAAAGAGTTTGGATTCCAAGGCTAGTTATAAACTATGAGTGTATTCTAATGTTTCTTATTGGTACGCTCAATGGATCTATCTTGGATTCTTGGGCCAACAACAAGTGAAAAAAATGATAAAGATTCGGCTAATGTGAGGTAAACTAGCAATATCTTCCGAGTCTTCTGTCGGTGTATATTTTTATAATAATTGCAGTCTACCAACTCTTTTTTGAATTTTGCAGTTCAGTACTGATAAGCACTGTCGTTAAGAGCTTGTACTGTCCCTGCAGGCGTTCACTAAATTTCGTAGTGATTCATACTCATACTAAAATCTTGTGCTGTCGACGCAATATTAGTCCTTGCAGAAAAGAAACTATCATTGTATTAGAAAGAGTACTGACTTTCTAGATCATGGAAAGAACTCCCAATAAACTCGACGCGTTTGATTTATTAAAAACTGATAGCGGTTTGTTGCAAAGCAAAGAGCTTTATCAGGTACACTCATTACTCAAAATCTTATTTATGGGTTATATTGATTTTTATGAAGGATTTCAACTAGATCTTAATACTTCCTTGTGTTTTCATGTACGCAGTATATATTGAAGACGAGTGTGTACCCGAACGAGGCTGAAGTTCTTAAGGAATTAAGAGAGATCACTGCTAGCCTTCCAGGGTGTGTAACTGTTTTTTCTTTTACACCCGGATTTGCTTCTCACACACACACAAAAAAAAAAAAAACACAAGCTCAAGAACCATGATATTGTTTTGTCATAACTTTGTAGGCATTTGATGCTTTCTGGAGCAGATGAAGGTCCCTTAATGTCTTTACTTTTAAAGCTTAGCAATGCAAAGAAGACGATTGAGATTGGAGTGTACACTGGATACTCACTTCTTGTCACCGCTCTTGCTCTTCCTGCCGACGGCAAGGTTTGTATCTCTTTAAGACTTTAACGCTTTTTTTGCATTCTATTCTTTAATTAATGTTAATATTCCTTATTTAAGGCAGAATATTCATCCCTGAATACAGATCATAGCCATTGATAGGGATCGCAGTTCGTTTGAGTTAGGACTACCACTCTTTAAAAAGGCTGGAGTAGATCATATGGTGGAGTTTATCGAGTCCATTGCGCTTCCTATTCTTGATAAACTACTTGAAGATGTAAGTACATATATCATGCATACACATATATAAAACTATCTAACGGTTAGAAACTTATATATACTTAAGATTCTTGACAAGTTCTAAAAAAATTACAGCCAAAAAACGAGGGGTCATTTGATTACGCATTCGTGGATGCAGACAAGGTGGATAACATACATTATCATGAAAGATTACTCAAGTTAGTCAGGGTAGGAGGATTGATTCTGTATGATAATACACTTTGGGCAGGAACAGTTGCTTTGGAAGATGATTCTTCCATTGATGAATTTATGAAGACCATAAAAGATGTCGTTGTCGACCTCAACAAGAGATTAGCATCTGATTCTCGCATCCAAATTACTCAACTTCCTCTCGGTGATGGTCTCACAGTATGTATGCGTCTTTGCTAAAACGTTCATTAGCATCTGAATGTTGTTAATTGGTATTTTTTCTTTCATTTTCGGATTATCCCTAGCTATAACTAATGTTCTTTCATTCAAGTGCATACTGCCTAAGAAATTTACATTTTAAAAGAAGCGAGATAATTAATTAGGTCAACAAATCCTACCTAATTAATCAGTTTTATTAAGTATAAGATATCATTAACTATTTATTAGTACTTAATATATATCAAAATGGCCGGCCAAAGAAATAACAACTCGATGTTTATATCGACCTCACCTCATGAAACTAGTAATAGTAAAATTGGCATTACCATCGATCAAACAAAATTTTGCATTACCACTCTATTACTCTAACGTGCATGGTGATTTAAAATCTTAAAGACTGGATCGTTACTCTGTTGGAAAATATACTAAGTAGCAATTAGAAGAGACATGTTAATGTAAGAAACAAAAAAATTACAGGTACACGATATTTAGACTTGCAACTATTTCTCAGTGGCATTTTAACAAACACGTTTATGAGCCCTATAATTGTATATTAATGTCAGTGCAATTCATCCTCTATGCTTACCACACCTGCAAAGTGTTGGGACAATTGGATCGCTCTGATACTAATTGTTGGGGTTCAGAGCCATCTAGGTGTTAATCTTGCGGAAACATATTAGCTAACAAGAAACACTTGATCTCTCGGATTGCTCCATGAACCTCACTACGATCTAGGATAAGAAGAAGAGAAAGAGAACCACATAGATGCAAGCCATAAACAAAGCAACAATAAGTAAATTACTCACCGATTTAACGTGGTTCAACAACATACACAATGTGTGTAATATTGTCTACATCCACCAAACGGCTACGACCTCTTTATTCATTATAGAATCACCACTGAGAAATACACAACTGACCGACTATATCAATCCATCGACTCACTACAAGTGACCGAACACAAGAACTCTCACAAGCATCCTATAAGATCCAAAGTAGTGTCTTCACCCATACGAGATAATGTTTACCGCATTATCTACCACCACAAGATGATCTTCTCTGCACACCCTGATATAGATTACAATGGACGCCTTTAGATCAACACCAATAATCTAATTCATGCACCGTGTTTTCTCCTAAGTAATATGCGCTAGCTCGTAGCCATACCATCATCCACATTTTAGTATTGTATCTTTATTCTTTAAACTCTTGAAGTGTCCAAGAGATACCTTTTTAATTCCTCACAACGGGTCTTCACAAAAGTAGGAACGTATCTGCAACACAAATAGACCAACCTGTTTCTCACAAAGGTCTTGCACTTCCACTAGCTTCGATCGACTTAAAATGGTGTACAACCAAACAAATCTTCGATGGAACGTCATCGACAAGAATCAAAAGATCAAAAACTATCTAGCTTCTCCATTGGAAACAGTACGAGAGAAACTCCATAATACATTGTTTTACCCGACACAATGCTATGCTCAACACAGACAAACAAACCCTACAAACTGTGTCGAAAATCTTCTTCTTACACAAGAATAAGAAACCATAGCTCCACCACAACCGATACCACATATCATCCAATGACCCATGTCCTGCAACTTATTTGTAGCTTCGTGCTTCAAATACTAAGACTGAATATCAAACTCTTCACTTCTGGAACATATCAAACCCTGGCCAACAGACAATACTTCCAAAACGAAACCTACTACGAGATTTCCCCAAATCCTTATTGTAACAAACAACTAAGGCAGAACGAGTATGAATTCATCTTCACATTCTTCAACTTAATGTTAAAGAAAATCAGCAACATGATCTAATTGATGACAATTGATAACCAAACTATTGTTTCCCATGGTATGGACCAATAATGAGACTTTGACATGCTTATATTTTATCTTTACTTCCACAAACATACAAACCAATATTTGTATCTCAACTACGATACTCTTGCCTTCTTGTGTCTTTCCAAGAAAACACCGATTAATTGAAAAACCAAATCTACGTAGGTTTTTCAAACAGTTCACAAGAATATAGTACGAAGTATAGAGAATAAATAAACTTACTTGAAGCCATGCATAAGGTTTATGTTCCAATAAGTATCAATGCCAAATCTCCAATGTAGAGCACCATAAACATCAAGACCATACATCTTGACCATATTGAATGAAGATCACCAGATATAATCCCATTCCTTTAGAAGAACACTTTACTTTGCTTTGTTCTCAAAACTAATGAAATCAAATCCTACACATACTTGATAACATCAAACTCTGCATCTTCGGAAGGTGTAACATCAAATCCTCACATACTTGATGAAACCAGATCCTTCGTCTTCAAATTTTTCTTGCAAATCAAGAAAACCCAAAACTTCTCCCTTCAAATCTTCTATCCAACCTAAAGCTTTGATACCAATTGTTGGGACAATTGGATCGCTCTGATACCAATTGTTGGGGTTTAGATCCATCTACGTGCTAATCTTGCGGAAACATATTAGCTAACAAGAAATACTTGATCTCTCGGATTGCTCCATGAACCTCACTACGATCTAGGATAAGAAGAAGAGAAAGAGAACCACATAGATGCAAGCCATAAACAAAGAAACAATAAGTAAAGTACTCACCGATTTAACGTGGTTCAACAACATACACAATGTGTGTAGTATTGTCTACATCCACCAAACGGCTACGACCTCTTTATTCATTATAGAATCACCACTGAGAAATACACAACTGACCGACTATATCAATCCATCGACTCACTACAAGTGACCGAACACAAGAACTCTCAAAAGCACCCTATAAGATCCAAAGTAGTGTCTTCACCCATACGAGATAATGTTTACCGCATTATCTACCACCACAAGATGATCTTCTCTGCACACCCTGATATAGATTACAATGGACGCCTTTAGATCAACACCAATAATCTAATTCATGCACCGTGTTTTCTCCTAAGTAATATGCGCTAGCTCGTAGCCATACCATCATCCACATTTTAGTATTGTATCTTTATTCTTTAAACTCTTGAAGTGTCCAAGAGATACCTTTTTAATTCCTCACAACGGGTCTTCACAAAAGTAGGAACGTATCTGCAACACAAATAGACCAACCTGTTTCTCACAAAGGTCTTGCACTTCCACTAGCTTCGATCGACTTAAAATGGTGTACAACCAAACAAATCTTCGATGGAACGTCATCGACAAGAATCAAAAGATCAAAAACTATCTAGCTTCTCCATTGGAAACAGTACGAGAGAAACTCCATAATACATTGTTTTACCCGACACAATGCTATGCTCAACACAGACAAACAAACCCTACAAAATGTGTCGAAAATCTTCTTCTTACACAAGAATAAGAAACCATAGCTCCACCACAACCGATACCACATATCATCCAATGACCCATGTCCTGCAACTTATTTGTAGCTTCGTGCTTCAAATACTAAGACTGAATATCAAACTCTTCACTTCTGGAACATATCAAACCCTGGCCAACAGACAATACTTCCAAAACGAAACCTACTACGAGATTTCCCCAAATCCTTATTGTAACAAACAACTAAGGCAGAACGAGTATGAATTCATCTTCACATTCTTCAACTTAATGTTAAAGAAAATCAGCAACATGATCTAATTGATGACAATTGATAACCAAACTATTGTTTCCCATGGTATGGACCAATAATGAGACTTTGACATGCTTATATTTTATCTTTACTTCCACAAACATACAAACCAATATTTGTATCTCAACTACGATACTCTTGCCTTCTTGTGTCTTTCCAAGAAAACACCGATTAATTGAAAAACCAAATCTACGTAGGTTTTTCAAACAGTTCACAAGAATATAGTACGAAGTATAGAGAATAAATAAACTTACTTGAAGCCATGCATAAGGTTTATGTTCCAATAAGTATCAATGCCAAATCTCCAATGTAGAGCACCATAAACATCAAGACCATACATCTTGACCATATTGAATGAAGATCACCAGATATAATCCCATTCCTTTAGAAGAACACTTTACTTTGCTTTGTTCTCAAAACTAATGAAATCAAATCCTACACATACTTGATAACATCAAACTCTGCATCTTCGGAAGGTGTAACATCAAATCCTCACATACTTGATGAAACCAGATCCTTCGTCTTCAAATTTTTCTTGCAAATCAAGAAAACCCAAAACTTCTCCCTTCAAATCTTCTATCCAACCTAAAGCTTTGATACCAATTGTTGGGACAATTGGATCGCTCTGATACCAATTGTTGGGGTTTAGATCCATCTACGTGCTAATCTTTCGGAAACATATTAGCTAACAAGAAATACTTGATCTCTCGGATTGCTCCATGAACCTCACTACGATCTAGGATAAGAAGAAGAGAAAGAGAACCACATAGATGCAAGCCATAAACAAAGAAACAATAAGTAAAGTACTCACCGATTTAACGTGGTTCAACAACATACACAATGTGTGTAGTATTGTCTACATCCACCAAACGGCTACGACCTCTTTATTCATTATAGAATCACCACTGAGAAATACACAACTGACCGACTATATCAATCCATCGACTCACTACAAGTGACCGAACACAAGAACTCTCAAAAGCACCCTATAAGATCCAAAGTAGTGTCTTCACCCATACGAGATAATGTTTACCGCATTATCTACCACCACAAGATGATCTTCTCTGCACACCCTGATATAGATTACAATGGACGCCTTTAGCTCAACACCAATAATCTAATTCATGCACCGTGTTTTCTCGTAAGTAATATGCGCTAGCTCGTAGCCATACCCTCATACACATTTTAGTATTGTATCTTTATTTTTTAAACTCTTGAAGTGTGCAAGAGATACCTTTTTAATTCCTCACAACGGGTCTTCACAAAAGTAGGAACGTATCTGCAACACAAATAGACCAACCTGTTTCTCACAAAGGTCTTGCACTTCCACTAGCTTCGATCGACTTAAAATGGTGTACAACCAAACAAATCTTCGATGGAACGTCATCGACAAGAATCAAAAGATCAAAAACTATCTAGCTTCTTCATTGGAAACAGTACGAGAGAAACTCCATAATACATTGTTTTACCCGACACAATGCTATGCTCAACACAGACAAACAAACCCTACAAACTGTGTCGAAAATCTTCTTCTTACACAAGAATAAGAAACCATAGCTCCACCACAACCGATACCACATATCATCCAATGACCCATGTCCTGCAACTTATTTGTAGCTTCGTGCTTCAAATACTAAGACTGAATATCAAACTCTTCACTTCTGGAACATATCAAACCCTGGCCAACAGACAATACTTCCAAAACGAAACCTACTACGAGATTTCCCCAAATCCTTATTGTAACAAACAACTAAGGCAGAACGAGTATGAATTCATCTTCACATTCTTCAACTTAATGTTAAAGAAAATCAGCAACATGATCTAATTGATGACAATTGATAACCAAACTATTGTTTCCCATGGTATGGACCAATAATGAGACTTTGACATGCTTATATTTTATCTTTACTTCCACAAACATACAAACCAATATTTGTATCTCAACTACGATACTCTTGCCTTCTTGTGTCTTTCCAAGAAAACACCGATTAATTGAAAAACCAAATCTACGTAGGTTTTTCAAACAGTTCACAAGAATATAGTACGAAGTATAGAGAATAAATAAACTTACTTGAAGCCATGCATAAGGTTTATGTTCCAATAAGTATCAATGCCAAATCTCCAATGTAGAGCACCATAAACATCAAGACCATACATCTTGACCATATTGAATGAAGATCACCAGATATAATCCCATTCCTTTAGAAGAACACTTTACTTTGCTTTGTTCTCAAAACTAATGAAATCAAATCCTACACATACTTGATAACATCAAACTCTGCATCTTCGGAAGGTGTAACATCAAATCCTCACATACTTGATGAAACCAGATCCTTCGTCTTCAAATTTTTCTTGCAAATCAAGAAAACCCAAAACTTCTCCCTTCAAATCTTCTATCCAACCTAAAGCTTTGATACCAATTGTTGGGACAATTGGATCGCTCTGATACCAATTGTTGGGGTTTAGATCCATCTACGTGCTAATCTTTCGGAAACATATTAGCTAACAAGAAATACTTGATCTCTCGGATTGCTCCATGAACCTCACTACGATCTAGGATAAGAAGAAGAGAAAGAGAACCACATAGATGCAAGCCATAAACAAAGAAACAATAAGTAAAGTACTCACCGATTTAACGTGGTTCAACAACATACACAATGTGTGTAGTATTGTCTACATCCACCAAACGGCTACGACCTCTTTATTCATTATAGAATCACCACTGAGAAATACACAACTGACCGACTATATCAATCCATCGACTCACTACAAGTGACCGAACACAAGAACTCTCAAAAGCACCCTATAAGATCCAAAGTAGTGTCTTCACCCATACGAGATAATGTTTACCGCATTATCTACCACCACAAGATGATCTTCTCTGCACACCCTGATATAGATTACAATGGACGCCTTTAGCTCAACACCAATAATCTAATTCATGCACCGTGTTTTCTCGTAAGTAATATGCGCTAGCTCGTAGCCATACCCTCATACACATTTTAGTATTGTATCTTTATTTTTTAAACTCTTGAAGTGTGCAAGAGATACCTTTTTAATTCCTCACAACGGGTCTTCACAAAAGTAGGAACGTATCTGCAACACAAATAGACCAACCTGTTTCTCACAAAGGTCTTGCACTTCCACTAGCTTCGATCGACTTAAAATGGTGTACAACCAAACAAATCTTCGATGGAACGTCATCGACAAGAATCAAAAGATCAAAAACTATCTAGCTTCTTCATTGGAAACAGTACGAGAGAAACTCCATAATACATTGTTTTACCCGACACAATGCTATGCTCAACACAGACAAACAAACCCTACAAACTGTGTCGAAAATCTTCTTCTTACACAAGAATAAGAAACCATAGCTCCACCACAACCGATACCACATATCATCCAATGACCCATGTCCTGCAACTTATTTGTAGCTTCGTGCTTCAAATACTAAGACTGAATATCAAACTCTTCACTTCTGGAACATATCAAACCCTGGCCAACAGACAATACTTCCAAAACGAAACCTACTACGAGATTTCCCCAAATCCTTATTGTAACAAACAACTAAGGCAGAACGAGTATGAATTCATCTTCACATTCTTCAACTTAATGTTAAAGAAAATCAGCAACATGATCTAATTGATGACGATTGATAACCAAACTATTGTTTCCCATGGTATGGACCAATAATGAGACTTTGACATGCTTATATTTTATATTTACTTCCACAAACATACAAACCAATATTTGTATCTCAACTACGATACTCTTGCCTTCTTGTGTCTTTCCAAGCAAACACCGATTAATTGAAAAACCAAATCTACGTAGGTCTTTCAAACAGTTCACAAGAATATAGTACGAAGTATAGAGAATAAATAAACTTACTTGAAGCCATGCATAAGGTTTATGTTCCAATAAGTATCAATGCCAAATCTCCAATGTAGAGCACCATAAACATCAAGACCATACATCTTGACCATATTGAATGAAGATCACCAGATATAATCCCATTCCTTTAGAAGAACACTTTACTTTGCTTTGTTCTCAAAACTAATGAAATCAAATCCTACACATACTTGATAACATCAAACTCTGCATCTTCGGAAGGTGTAACATCAAATCCTCACATACTTGATGAAACCAGATCCTTCGTCTTCAAATTTTTCTTGCAAATCAAGAAAACCCAAAACTTCTCCCTTCAAATCTTCTATCCAACCTAAAGCTTTGATACCAATTGTTGGGGTTTAGATCCATCTACGTGCTAATCTTGCGGAAACATATTAGCTAACAAGAAACACTTGATCTCTCGGATTGCTCCATGAACCTCACTACGATCTAGGATAAGAAGAAGAGAAAGAGAACCACATATATGCAAGCCATAAACAAAGAAACAAGAAGTAAAGTACTCACGGATTTAACTTGGTTCATCAACATACACAATGTGTGTCATATTGTCTACATCCACCAAACGGCTACGACCTCTTTATTCATTATAGAATCACCACTGAGAAATACACAACTGACTGACTATATCCATCCATCGACTCACTACAACGTGACCGAACACAAGAACTCTCACAAGCACCCTATAAGATCCAAATTAGTGTCTTCACCCATACGAGATAATTTTTACCGCATTATATACCACCACAATATGATCTTCTCTGCACACTCTGATATTGATTACAATGGACGCCTTTAGCTCAACACCAATAATCTAATCCAGCACCACCAAGATGATTTTCTCCTGAACAATATGTCTTACCAACATCTCCATATGAATACTCCATAACGACATATCTTCCAACATCGATAAGTATCCCATAAGCACCATAATGGTGTACTCCTTCTACCATTAGGTCTCTCACATAACCACCTCAATAGGTGGGAAGAATCCCTCACATCTCTACGAGATTTACATTGAGGATTCCATGACTAAAACACTTAGCCTAGACCTCCTTATATACGAGTCACAAACTTGGTTCCCAAGGAAACCATGGTCAATTAGGAAACCCATCTTATATATGGAAGTTGTCCTAAACTAGCTACGTTTCCCTAATGGAGCCTTTTCGGAACCTCCTAGAATTTAGCCGTCTTCTTTGACCTAAACTAGGAAACCCACGTTTCCTTACACAAAGTTGGTGTATTTCATGAATACCCAATATTTCAAACACCTTCATGAATACAACAATTACAATTATGTAGTAATTCCGCATTCATTCACATGTACCAATTATAAATAGAAAAGACAGAGAGAATAAGAGACGGAAATATCAAACAATGATTGAGGCTAGAGAATTCTCCATGTCCTTAAAACGATTACGCCCCCACAATGATTCCGTATGGTTGATTAGCGTTCGTCTCCCAGGATACAACAATCTTCTTATTGGTTGATGCAGCACTTCAAACAACCCAAGAAACATCAAACTAAATTGTGCTTCTATGTAATCTCTTGACACTTGAAACTCAAACAAAACACGAGTAAAACTCGATATTAAACAAGGGAAATTTGTGGAGGTTTTATAATAGAATTGGTGACTGAAAAAGTAGGGGAAAGAGCATGTTCCCAAAAGGCACAACGTTTGGTCTTTAACAGACTCAAAACCCTTCAGGGAACGTCACAATTGGTAGTTTAGGAACTGTTTGGTTGGTTAGTATTTGAAACCAAATATTAAACCATTCCCAACCCTTGGCTTAGTCCCTTCAACTAATTTCTATTCAATCTGATTAAGGAATTACACCTCGTAATTCCAACAAACTACCATTGGAATAAAAATGTACTACGTGACCTAAAATCTTGGTTGCAACTCCAAATCATGATGATCCAAAAACTGCACTGCCCAAAATTTGCACCGTAGTTCATTAGTTGCACCACAATCCAAAACCTCCAGCTACAACTCAAATTTTGCTACTTGACCAAAGAGGGGCTCTTGGACCGAATCTATCTCATGGTCTGATTGCGGACAACGTACTCTACATGGGAAACAAAAGAAAGACTTTTGGGGGATCATGCTTTATTTGAGGGAACCATAATTTGTCTAGGCCAACTTTCCTTTTCTTATAAGGGGTGTCCTAAAATTAGAAAAATATTAATTTACCTTATATCCTAATTTAAAGTATAACTAACTGATATGGCACGTGGAAGGAAATAGAAAAAAGGTAACAGTAACCAGGAGAAACCACTCCAAACTGTAAAGATCAACTCTAATCCAAAAGTTGTTGCAAAGATAATAAACTGATATTCAAGATATAAATCAATAATAAAAGGTTCAATAACCAAAGAAAACTTACTTGACTGTAAACTTCAATCGAGCTAATCCAAGTTGTTAACAATGACAAAATAAACGACTACTTATAGCTATGGAACTGACCTGAACTACAAATATGTGCAGTTTATCCTAACTACTTGAACTCCTAGGTATCCTTCCAATAACAATATTATCACTTATCTAGATGTGGAATTCCATATCTTATTTGACACCTGCAAAAGTAACTAACACAGACTTAAAGGAAACTGACCAAACTTGAAAGTAAATCCTAACTAAACAGAATAAAAGTCTAAACAATGGACCTGCACAGACTAATAAGACTCGCATAAGAAAAGGGCTTCAAATAAGCCCCATATCAGGCTCGCACACTGCGACTAAACTCGCCACGAGTTTGCCATGAGTAGCGACAGTATTAAACTTAGCACCTTTGTTGGTAGAAACAACAGTAAGAGTCTTGTTTAGTAGCACGACTTTCTCCTCTCTAACTTGATTTTTCTTGGTTGGCAACATCAACACCTTTGTTTTACTCCAATAAAACTTTTGGCTATTTACTTTTCCACGAAAAATAGCATCAACGTCAAACTTCCACGGCCTTCCCAGAATAACATGACATGAATCCATGTATATTACTTCACAAAGGATACTATCGCGGTAAACCCTTCTTCTTTGTAAGAATTGTAAATAACTTTGGAAAAGTTTATGTGCATAGTCAACAGGGAGAAACCGAGCTTTCATGAGATGTCACATTTGACCCCAAGAATTGACTATCGATTCACCATGAATTCTCCTGTTGTGAACAAGTTTCCTCAACCAAGATGCAACACCCCCTTTTAGCTTGTAAGACACCAATTTTACTTGTTGAGACTCAGGAATCTTCATGCACTCAAAGAAGTCTTCAATAGCAGCAACATAATCTAAAAACCCTTAGATGTCGATCTTCCCATCATAGGTTGGTATTTCTAACTCCATCTTATTTGAGGACTTAGTATCCAACTCGTCATTATCTGTATTGAATTGAGAACCTTCATCGGAAAAGAATTCAGGTCCCACCTCCTCCTGTTCCACAACAAACGGGGTTGTTTGTCCATGAAATTTTGATTCATGTCCAAACCTAAGACGTCGTTGCACCATGCATGTTAGGATTATCTTGGGAAGTATTATGGAGGTCTCTCCTTCCGGTCATCCGATCATGGATATATGCTTCTTCGACATGGCATCTTCTCCATCTTCCAAATCCATGAAATTTTCAGGAGAAAAATCAAACTCAGAAACCCGTGAAAATCACGAGTGTTTTTTCTTCGCAAACCATTATTGTTTTGCTCGTTCCAAGGAACTCTTAAAACAACACCACCATTTTGATGCCCAGGTTCGTCTATAGCTTCATACATATTAGCTTGCAGTCTTGGACCTGCTCTCGCAGTACAACGATTTCTGGTTCCATAACGAACACAACTCCCAAAGCCTCTAAAGTTGAATCTTTGCTGGTTCATATTTTGAAAACGGCATAAGGTCGCTGATATCCTTGACAATTATTCTCATCATGGTAAGATTTAACCATCCTCAAATTTTTCATTGACTCTTGTAGATCTTTCAAAACTTTTGAGCAAGATAGTAATATTTCCTCCATACCAGCAATGATGTTGTCTTGCGCTTCAATCATCAAGAACATCGGGTCTTTGAGGCCATTCTTATCACCAACGTTTTCACCATTATTCCCATTGGTAATCATCTTGATTGACTTTCAAATCGAGTTGTGGCTCTGAATCCACCTGATATGGCACGCAGAAGAAAATAGAAAAAAGGTAACAAAAACTAGGAGAATCCACTCCAAACTATAAAGAGAAACTCTAATCCCAGAGTTGTCGCAAAGATAATAAACTGATATTCAAGATATAAATCAATAATAAATGTTCAAGAACAAATGAAAACTTACTTGATTGTAAACTTCAATCGAGCTAATCCAAGCTGATAACAATGACAAAACAAATGGTTATTTATAGCCATGAAACTGACCTGAACTACAAATATGTGTAGTTTATCCTAACTAGTTGAACTCCTAGATATCCTGCCAAAAACATACTATCACTTATCTAGATATGGAGTTTCGTATCTTATTTGACACCTGCAAAAGTAACTTACAGACTTAAAGTAAACTGACCAAACTTGAAAGTAAATCTTAACTAAATAGATTAAAAGACTAAACAAGGACCTGCACTGACTAACAAAATTCGCATAAGAAAAGGGCTTCAAATACGTCCCGTATCACTAACCTAATAACCACCTAACCTAATCATATATATCTAATCCAAATAAATCATTGACCAAAGTCAAAAACAAAAACGTGTGAGAGATGAGAAGCAACAGAGATTTTTAGTTTCAAAACTTCTTCCCACTTTTCTCCTTATTCGATTAAAAAACCCATCACTTTTAATTCTTTATTGATTGAAAAAATTAAGTAGAAAACATCAAAATTGGGTTTTAATGGAAATTACAGTAGCTTGTTCAGTTATGAGTAGTTTAAAAAAACTCAAGTTTGCTAACCGAACATTCTGAAACCAAGAACACGAAGAACACTTCGTCTATAAAGAATTATTTTTTTCATAACCAAACTCCTGTATAAAACAACAAATGCTAAGTTCGGTTGGTTCGCAAAAAAAAAAAAAAAATTATATCCGAACTCCTCTCTGAAAACCAATATGTTGTGTTCGGTTGGTTAGGTTATTTGGAAAATTTTGTCCCCTAACCGAACTCTTGTATATAACAACAAATGTTGAATTCGGTTGGTGTATCTGCAGGAAATCCTACACTACACCCCTCATATGATTTCATTATTACTCAACTCATTTTTAGATTTACACTCTTAATTTTATTGATCAATCTTTGAATGTTCTTACAAGAAAAGATAAAGGAATCAAGAATGAACCCTACTCTAGACTTTCTCTCTCCTATTTACTTGTTTCTTATTCAAAAAAGATCTCTCCCCTTCCTTTAAAACTGAACGACTATTTATAGTGAAATACATAGTGGATGACAGCTAATCTGTCCTTTATTTTCGGAAATGACTTGTGATATTCTCGCAACCTTACAAATCTTAATCTCGCAAACTCTCTAAATTTCGCAGGACCATCACATCTTTCTCATGATTTTAGCTGATGTCGTTTATTATATCATTTATGAAATTGTTCTGCGACGATGTTGTGTTGTGTTGTTGATAATTTCGCTAAGATATTATTGTTGCGAGATTCTGATCCTACATCTTTCCTCTTCTCATATCTTTTCTGCGAAGTAGAGAATGATGTGGGAAATGCCGCAACTGTTCATCTCTTCATATTCTGCATATATCACACGTATTCTTTCTTCCATCTGTTTCTTGACACGTCTTCTGTAACCGCTGCTTTTCAATCGCTCACGTCTTTTCGTCTTAATGATGTTTATTTCTTCGAGTAAAAAAAATCTCCTTTATATACTCTTCTTACTCTTCTTTCCACTTTCTTTTTACTTTCTCTTCTCTTTTTATTCTCTCATCTCTGCAACTCTATTATTCTTCTGCAAGTTCTGCTACTGTAATTTTTCCCTCTTCAATCTCCTTACTTTTTATTCATTCCCATACTCTATATTAAAATATGCCTCCAAGTGGTCATAGACATGAGAAGAATTTAAAAGATGTCCAAAAAGATCTTGCTGAGAAAGGTTTCACACTCTCTACCATTCATGGTGAAAGTACCAAGTCAATTATTTCTGTCAAACTTTTCTCTGATCAGTATTGTGATGATCAATCAATCATAATTTCGCTAGGTCAGATTCTCGCAGGTCTCCCCATTCCTCTTTATGACCCAGATATTCCTCTATTCTATGAAATTCTCGCTCACTCGGGATTTTCGCGAGTTATCTTCCAACTGAGTGGGGACTGCATCCGTCTGATGCTGGAGTTCGCTAACCGTGGTGCTGGTAAAGTATATCTGTATTCCAAAGATCTTAGGGATCCTAAATTCGCAGACCTAGAGATAATTGCTGAGAAATACACAGTAGCGAGTTTCTTTGAGAACTATGAACTGATCTCCATGAAGAAATAGAATACTCGCTAGGGTATTCGCTTAAAAAGGAAAGATAACATTGATGAAGCTACAATTCTCATGCAAGACATTGACTGGCATTCTGGCAAGAACAAAACTCCTCGCCAATCCAAAGATGATAAATGGTGTGTTTTTCCTTTAATGCGAAAAGGACCTTACATTACTGGGTCAAATGTTCTTCCTGCGAATCTCGCGGCTTATCAACCTTGGGTTTTCTCTTGGCCCGGGAAGGAGAAAAATGTATGTTTCTTCCCGTTTAGCTCGCTTTATATTTCTTTATTTGTATTTATTATTTTGTTCACTAACTCTTGCGACATTCTGCAGATACAAAAACTGAAAGATAGTTATAACAGGACTGGGAAAGCTAGTACTCTGTTAGCTCTTCGCTCATACACAGATGAGGTAAGAAATTTTCTCTTATGATTTTAAACAGTATATTGTTGCTTCCATTTCTTATTTCTATCTGTGTGTGAAGATTATTGATGAAATAGAAGAACCTGTTGATGTTGCGAAGACTGGTGATAAAGGCAAAGGTGCTCTTCGCAGAGAAAAATCAACTTCTCCTCCTTCAAAGAAAAGGAAAGTCCGTTCTTCTTCTCCTTCAAATATTCCTACTCATGAAAATTCTGAAAGTGACAAGGATGATGAGGACAATGAAGATCTTGCCGCAAGTGAAGATTTTCCACCTGAATCTTCTATGGCTAAGCTCTCTGGCCTCTTTTCTGATTCTCTACAAGGAATGGGAGATACCAATTCGCTAATACCTTCAAAGCTCTCGCTACAATTTGCGATGTCCCTTTGCTGAATGGTGATAGTTCTCTTCGTGGAGTTTCTAGATCAGTGACTCTGGACTTCTTGCATTCCCTCAATAGTCTGGTATACTTTATCCTTTTATTTCTTCATTGTCATAACTCAAATTTTCTTTTTATATTAATATTTTTTATATTTTCTCATAGGCTGGAAAAGCTTTTTTCGCTGTTGCCTCGGATCTAGAGAGGAGACGCGAAAATCTTGAAAAGAAGAATCTTCAATTTCGCACAAAGAATGAAGAATTGGAAGCTGAAGTTAAAGGTCTTCGCGAGAAAAATAGACAACTAGAAATTGATTCTTCTTCGTATAAGAACAAAATCTCTAGTCTTTAGCAAGCTAATAATCAGCTTTACGGTATGTTACTTTTCTCTTTTCCCTTCATTCATTCATCTTGTTGTTTTATCTTATTTAAATGATCCTTTTTGCAGACATTTATGGTCTTTCTGAAGAAGCTACCCTTCTTCGTTCATTTCCTAATGCTTTGGATAATGATACCCTTCTTGAGCGTCTTAACAATTCCTTAAATAGTTTCTCAAATGATAGAATTTCATCTCTTTCTCTAGATGAGCTTAGATCTAAATTTCGCCTCTTAGAAATTGACCATATATCTAGTTTAGGCTTACCCTACCGATTTAAGCGTCTCTTTCTTGATTCTAAAGAGAAAACCAATGAGTTAAGAACCAAAATTAGAGGTCTCACAGATGATAAGGATCACATCTCTGATCAAGGTGCTAAGGCTTTGGAGAAATTCCAAGAGACTCTTCTTGAAGTTCAACTTGAACGAGATGAAGCTAGTCGCAAGAACATCGAACTCTGCGAAAGTGAAAATCAAATTCATTCTTGTCTTCTTATAAGTAATGAGGATGAATTTGTTTAGGCTGCGAAAATATTAGATGATGCCAGAAAAGATTTAGGTGTAAATGCTAGTCTCCAAGTTGAGCATACAGCCTTGATTAGAGATATGATTTATGACAGAGAAGGTTACTAACTGCTCTTTTTTACTAATCTTTTGCTTCTTATGAATGTTCATCAAGTTAATAATTGATTGTCTTTTGCTCGCAGATTCTGAAAGTAGATATCGTGAAAAGATTAAGGAACTCGAAGCTGAAAAGGAGGAACTCGCAAAGAATCTTTCATCTCGCAACGACAAGTATTCTAGATTAAAGAATCAAATAAAGATCACTGTTGCGAATTTTAAGAATAATGCTATGCATTTTCGGAATCAAATTATCCAAATAGTTTGTGACGATCATAATATCCCTCATTCTGATTATCCTTGTCTCTTGGAAGAGATCCCACAGAATACTCCCAGTCTGATTATTTCTGATAGAGAAGCTGATGATGAAGAATTTGATGGTGATGAAGGTTCTGATGGTGATGAAGATTTTGACGCAGACGAAGAATAGAACAAGTTTGATGAAGATAATGAAGGATCAACTAAGAAGTAGTCTTTGTTTCTTTCTTTGATTCTCTGTAATACTTGTACATTTATTCCTTCTTTCTGTATATTTGTGTTTCTTTCATTTTGACCTGCATTCATTAAAACAATTCTTCCTTGCAATACAGTTAATCAATATAATCATTAATTTTTGAATCTTTCAGTAAATCTATCATATGGAGACAAATAACATTTTCTAATTTCATTCATTCCCATACTTGCCTCTGTTATTTGTATCCAAATGAGAGATTTAATAAATTTTTCTTATTTTATGCCTCAATTTCGCAGTTAATTATGTATAATTTCGCTATCTTATGCGAAGTGAATTTTGATTCTTTTCAAAATCTCATTCCTGTGTGGTCTTATTTTGCCTTCCTAATTAAAGGTCTTATTATGCCACCTCTTGTCATTGCGACAAAATCGCAGGACGTCCTTGCACTTTCATGCAAAACCCCATTGATCTTGCCTTAACTTTTTCTTTTGTATTGTGGCCTCTTCAGGAATGTTGCGACAATATGACAGGCCTAAATATTCTTGCGAAAATAAAGCCCCATGACATTGCCGTCTTGCGACGAAATCGCAGGACGTCTTCGCACTTTCATGCGAAAACCCATTGATCTCGTCTTATCTTTTTCTTTTGTATTATTGCCTCTTCAGGATTGTTGCACAAATATGACAAGCCTTAATACCCTTGCGAATAAAAATCCTCATGACATTTGCGTCTTAAGACACTTATCAGCTCCCTAATGGAGGGTGCCGCCCTTATCTCCCCCCTGGTTGCCCCTTCAAGGAGGCGTACTTCTACCATACAAGGTTAGCTCCTCCCATCCAGTCTTAACAACAACCAGTTGTTTTCGCAGCCTCTTATCCCTTTTACCTATAGGGCTTATGGTTACGAGACTGCACCCTAAGTGGGGTTTTCTTCAGGCCGACTGCAGTATAAGCCAAGACTTGTCAAGAATGGCAAGGTACGCTTCAAACGCCCCTGGAACTCTTGACTCAACCGTGTACCTCGGCGCCTTGATCAGATCTGCACTCCTTGGGAGAGTCCTTATTACCTTAGTCGCCCAACCTAAGTCATATGATTAAGCTGGGAATCCAAGGTGCCACTCCCGGATGGGCTTTATTGACCCCAAATCTCCATGACTCAGGTTCCGGTGGCGGTGTATCCTTTCCCTAAGCCATGCAACAGGTACCCCCTTATATGACGTACTTTAGGTCTTACATTTGCCTCTTGCGAAATTGTATTCGCGAATTAGGGTGTATGCCATAAAGGTTCGCCTCTTTCTATTTTGTCATTTTTCTCTGATTATCTTCTTGTAAAATTCATTATCTCTGCAAGAGTTTCGTACATCATCATATTGTATTTGCATTTCGCAATCTCAATTTTGTCATTCAATAAAATGTATTCTTGAGAATTTTTCTTATTGCGAGAGTGTCGCAACAACTTAATCATTCATACATTTCCTGTTTTTATTACCTTAGCCACCCTATGCTTCTTTATTATTTCCTACTACTGCTTCCTTGGTAATGGTATGTTCATCATTTTTATTCTGATCTAGCATTAGTTTTGCAACATCTTTTCTTATTTTCTTTCGATTGCATCCACCATCAACCTCTCACTCCTATGTGTATCTTTGATTTTGTGTCGCCAGTTTTCCTTCTTGTTTGCTCTTCCTTCGCAAGATTCTATCTCAGTTTCGTAATCCAATCTCCCTTTATGATTCCTACACCACTAGGGTGAGGGAATTTGATGCATTGGTGGAAAGTTGAAGCTACACCTAGAATCCCATATAGCCAAGGTCGACCAATTAATGCATTGTAGGGTGATTCTACATCAACGACACAGAATAAGATTTCGGAAGATATTCCCTTCAATGGAATTCGCATAGTAACCTCCCCTTTAGGCTTGTTAGCAGTACCATTAAAACCATATATCTTATATGTTGATGGTATAAGATCATCATCTCTTCCTCCCATAGTTTTATAAGTATGATAAAATAAGATGTTCACAAAGCTTCCAGTATCGATTAGAATTCTATTAATTGCCCATGAATCTTCAGCTTCATCATCCTCATCTACTTTCGGTTTTGGATTAATTTCTAATTTTACTACCAATGGATTATCATGCACCTCTTCACCTTCGGGAATCTCTTCTGCGGTAAAAGAAATGATCTGTTTCTGCCATTCCTCTAGTGGCGAGATTTTCGCAATATTCATAATTTCTCTTTCATCGTTATCTCTTGCGAACACTCTACTCAAAACATTGTCATGAAAATCTTCGATTGTCTTATATGAATGTACTATAGAGTGACAGAATAGATTCTTTGCTTTTGCACCAACTTCTATGAAGAATGTTTCCTTCTTTTTCATCGTGTTTACTTTGTGATGCTCTGGTGGTGGTGGCAATGGTTGAGATTGTGGGTGCCCTACCAAAAAGTGGTTTAGTTTTCCTTGATCTATCATTCTCAAAATAATTCTTTTTACATTTTTGCAATTATTTGTTGTATGTCCATGAAAATGATGGTAAGAAAAAAACTCATGGATTTTGTGGTTTGGAGGTGGTTCTGTTCCCATGTTCCATGGTGTTGGTATATTCTCCATAAAAATTATAGCTTCCCATATTTTCTCCACACTTGCATTTAGAGGTGGCATCTTGATTTCTTCCCATACTACCTTGTGACTTCCTTGTCCTCTATTATAGTTTTTTCTTTGACCTTTATAAGTTTCTTGTGGTTCATCAAGTCTTTGAATCTTGTTATTTCCACCACGATTGTAGAAATTTATTTCTCTTTCATACTCCTCTTGATCTCGGCTTCCCATAGCCACCAATTTCTGTTGATTGTTAACCGTCACCTTCTCTTGTTGTACTTGCGAAGTATTCGCTACTGTGTTTATTAGCTTGGGTAATAAGCTTGCATTCGTTGTTTGTGAGGTTATGTTTGAAACTAGATATGATTCCATTTCATTTTGCCTTTCCTCTAGAGCAATGTATTCTTCTTGAAGTTCTCGCAATTCAGTCATTGTGATCGTATTCTTGACTCTGAAAATTTGGACATACAATATATTTGTTGCAAACATAGCATTGATAAATGATAATATAATATATCTCTCATCTACACGTCCATCCATTTCGCTACACATAGTTCTCCATCTTTTAGTCAGGTGTTTCAAACTATCGCCAATCCTTTGTTTTAATCCAAACACATCTTCTATACTAGGTCCCGAAGAATTATTACTTATATATGCCCCTAGGAATGTAGTCTGCAAATGATTGAAGGATGTTATTGTATTCTTTGGTAGACCTTCAAACCATTTTAACGCCTCTCCTGTTAAGATGGATGCGAAATATTTGCACAATACGACATCATGATTTTCCCATTGCAACATGAACCTCACATAGGCTTTAATGTGTTGAATTGCACAAGTTGTTCCATCAAAAATGCTGGTTAATGCGGGCAAATTGCATTTCGGTGGTATTCCTCCTAATTGTACTTCCCTTGTAAATGGAGTTTTCGCAGCTTCTTCTATTGCTTCATCCAATTGTCTTCTGCCTACTTCTCCTCTATTATTTAGCATTCCTCTCATTTATTCTAATTATTTCAAGATTTGTTTATTTACACCTGAATTTTGGTCCATTTGTCTTTTTAATTTCGCCTTTCTTCTTCTGCGTTCATGTCTTTCTTTTCTCGTGAAATTTTGCATTTCTTCTTCATTATTCTCATCTCGTCTTCTTCTGCGAGTTTCTTCTTCATCTCTATCTTGAATTCGCAAATGATTATGTCTCTCATTTTCCCCTTCATGATTTTGTCCATTCCTTATTAATTTCATTCGCTGCCTTTCAGCCATTCTCTTTATTCTATCGTACTCTTCATTGATATTACCGTTATCCCGGTTTTGTGTACGCCTTCTTTCTCGATTATCGTGATTGTGCTGGCGAATTGTCTCCTCAAGCTCTTGTTCTTCCATTTCCGCTCTCAATCTTTCACATTCGCAAATAAACGCGCTTGTTCAACATAATGTCTTTCAATTTCTTCTTCAATCGTCTGTTGATTTCTTTGAGTTTCTCGTACATGTAAAATTCTTCTTCATTCCTCTCGATTTCCTTCGTCATCTTGGTCATTTCGTCCCTGACATTGTCCTTTCCCTTGATTTCTGCCATTTTGCCCATCATCAAAAGTTTCATTTTGTGGAATGTAACGATCATCAGCTCTTCCTCTATTTTCGCGGTATTCTTCATTAGGATTTGATATTTCTTCTTGAATATTGTTTCCAGCATTGATTGTGGGTGAGTTTCGCCCCATTTCTCTTCTAGTCGATCTTGAATATGATTTTGTAATACTTCTTGATCTTCTACTCTGTAGTCTAATATTTTCCATCATCAATTCGTGATTTTGCCTTGTTAGATTTGCACGTTCTTCTGCCTCAGCTCTTCTTTCTTCATGTATTCTTCGTCTCAACGTTTCTAACGCTCCAATTTCTTCCTCTCCATGAGTAATTCCTTCATCTGCTTCTTGATTTCTCTCTGCCTGTTATTAGGTTGGGAAAACCCACAATAAAATACTGCAAGTGCACAGTGTCTCACTAGTAGAACAATGGAAAGTACAGGTCGTTCCCACGAGGAGTGTGAAAATACTACTTCTAACTAATACCAAGACCAAATAATCAAATAGATAATGTTTAATGAGTTTTCAGAAATTTGAAACAAAATGAAACAATAAATAATTTTAACGAAAAACAGAATGATAGAAGGTTGTTAGGATTTTCGGTTTCCACCAATTAATTATGCAAACTCTACTAATCTTTAAAAATCTATTCCATGCATTTTCAAATATTGTTTCTCCGATCTAGTTTTCTTCGCTTCATGAGTAGTGATTCTAAAGCATTACCTATCTATCCTTGCATACCACGTCTAGGGATTTAACCGAAGCAAGAAATATCAATTCAAAAACATAAATAATCAAGAAAATCACATGACAATAAAATACCAAGCTATATGAAAAAAAACTACTGGTCATTTAAATTATTATTGAGCATATAAATGTAGAGTTTACACAATGAAATTGGTTTCTACCCAAACCCTAACATAACTCTAGCTAGACATGGCTTTCTCAAAAACCATAAACATATTAAAACCAAACTTTAGCTAAAGAAAAACGAAGAATCGAAAACAAAACTCCAAAATCCTTCTCATGTTTCTCTTCTAGCTCTGTGACCGGGCTCCCCTCTAGTATATTTTGAAACAACACATAAGTATAGCTCACAAATGAATTCACATTTTTCTTCTTCGTCGCCACATCACCTCCCAATAGAAGTCTTCCACATGTCATGAAAATATCAATTCACCCAATGATGTTGTGTCGCGTGTCATAATATGACGAGACATTGTAAAGTATCACCGAATCTCCACTTTCCATAGTATATGAATTTCATTTAGAAAGCATGATATTTTCTTGCATGTGCTGGGTCCCACCTTAACTGTATTTGCAAAATGACGTCAGTTGGCTTCAAATATTCCTTCAGATTGTTTATATAAATATAGCAAGAGAACTTATGTAAGGACAAGATATATTAATCTTTCCTTTTTCTTCATTTTCACGTGGTCATGGAGGTGATATTCTTCCATTCTTATGCTAACAATAATAAAGTCACTCTTGACCAATCTTAGGTGGCATTAGTGTGCTGACATCGACTTGCTTCACCATTAAGTCTCAAATTTTGATGTTTATTCGCTGGATGATCGAATTCACTTGTACTTTCTGCAAAAGCACTAAAATAGTGTCATTAGTCAAAATATTGAGTCCTAACTAATATAAATATGGGTATAAAATGTAGCACTTTCGTGCTTATCAACACCCCCACACTTATATTTTGCTAGTCCTCGAGCAAAACAAAGAATTGACCTGCTACACAACTGGTCATATGAATATAGAGACCCGCTACACAGCTGGTCATATCATTTTTTTTCTTTTTTTTTTAGACCCTCTACACAGCTGGTCAAATAATAAGATAAAGAGAGAGAGACCCTCTACACAACTGGTCATAGAAAATACCATACAAAAGACCCGCTACACAGCTGGTCATGACCCTAAAAACCATAACGATAATAAAAAAAAAATTTAAGTCCCGCTACACAACTGATCAATTTTTTTTAGACCCGCTACACAGCTGGTCATAATTTTTTTTTTTTAAATCCTAACCAAAGTGCCACTCCCCCACACTTAAATATTACATTGTCCTCAATGTAATTGAGTCATCCAACGTATAAATCAAGGTGGGAAATTATAAATTGAAAAAAAAATAAACAAATAAAAATAAATAAAAGATAGAGAAAAGGGAACAAATCTGATGGGTTGGCTCCCACGAAGCGAAATGTATTGTTTCCCTGCTTTCAATAGCACATAATCTCAAACAAAATGAGGTTGATACGCCAAAGTAAGCTGCCAATCATATATATAGAGTCTGAAAAGTTGGGGATCAACCCAACCAATACGGTCAGCTGAAAATATGCACCTGCAAAAACTATAATCATCCAAAGTTATATGTGAATCCATTCCCCATAAATAACAATCCTTAGTAATCAATCCATGAATTGTCAGGATCTGTAAATCATTCACACAAAGAGGTATAAATTTTTCAATAGCTTCTAGTTGAGGTGCACGCCTAAATCAGATTCTAAATCAGCGGAAATAACTTTTACGGCTGATATTGGTTCCAGTTGAGCAAAATAGGGCACACGAACATATGTTGGCTCAAATGGAGCAATAATATCATGACTCATAGACCCGTTATCATCTAAAACGGTTTCATTATCAATATCATCAAGACAAAAAAATTCTGAACTTAATGGCTTAAAGGTCATGGTCGAAACTTTCTCGACTGATGGAACTAGTCGAGACTCGAACAAAACTAGAGGTTCTAGTTTGGATTTCCATTTATTAGTGTCTAACAGCGGTGTGGAGTCTAACAAGGCATTGACTTCACAAATAACACTATCGTCATCAAAATCATACCCATAATGAGCTAAGTAGACCTCTAATGGATCTCCCAAGTGGCTCTTGCAAATATCTTGCGAGTGCATACTTTCTTTTCGCCCGCACTTCAGACTAAAGTACCTAAAAAAAATCAAACAAACTGCGTAAAAAGAACTAAAAGAACAATAAAAATAAATTATTTACAAAAATTAAAAATAAGCTATATACAATGATATCAACTAGCGAGCATTTTGCTACCACTCCCCGGCAGCGACGCCAAAAACTTATTAGGTTGGAAAACCCACAATAAAATACTGCAAGTGCACAGTGTCTCACTAGTAGAACAATGGCAAGTACAGGTCGTTCCCACGAGGAGTGTGAAAATACTACTTCTTACTAATACCAAGACCAAATAATCAAATAGATAATGTTTAATGAGTTTTCAGAAATTTGAAACAAAATGAAACAATAAATAATTTTAACGAAAAACAGAATGATAGAAGGTTGTTAGGATTTTCGGTTTCCACCAATTAATTATGCAAACTCTACTAATCTTTAAAAATCTATTACATGCATTTTCAAATATTATTTCTCCGATCTAGTTTTCTTCGCTTCATGAGTAGTGATTCTAAAGCATTACCTATCTATCCTTGCATACCACGTCTAGGGATTTAACCGAAGCACGAATGTCAATTCAAAAGCATAAATAATCAAGAAAATCACATGACAATAAAATACCAAGCTATATGAAAAAAACTACTAGTCATTTAAATTATTATTGAGCATATAAATGTAGAGTTTACACAATTAAATTGGTTTCTACCCAAACCCTAACATAACTCTAGCTAGACATGGCTTTCTCAAAAACCATAAACATATTAAAATCAAACTTTAGCTAAAGAAAAACGAAGAATCGAAAACAAAACTCCAAAATCCTTCTCCTGTTTCTCTTCCAGCTCTGTGACCGGGAGCCCCTCTAGTATATTTTGAAACAACACATAAATATAGCTCACAAATGAATTCACGTTTTTCTTCTTCGTCGCCACATCACCTCCCAATAGAAGTCTGCCACATGTCATGAAAATATAAATTCACCCAATGACGTTGTGTCGCGTGTCATAATATGACGAGACATTGTAAAGTATCACCGAATCTCCACTTTCCATAGTATATGAATTTCATTTAGAAAGCATGATATTTTCTTGCATGTGCTGGGTCCCACCTTAACTGTATTTGCAACATGACGTCAGTTGGCTTCAAATATTCCTTCAGATTCTTTATATAAATATAGGAAGAGAACTTATGTAAGGACAAAATATATTAATCTTTCCTTTTTCTTCATTTGCACGTGGTCATGGAGGTGATATTCTTCCATTCATGTGCTAACAATAATAAAGTCACTCTTGACCAATCTTAGGTGGCATTAGTGTGCTGACATCGACTCGCTTAACCATTAAGTCTCACATTTTGATGTTTATTCGCTGGATGATTGAATTCACTTGTACTTTCTGCAAAAGCACTAAAATAGTGTCATTAGTCAAAATATTGAGTCCTAAATAATATAAATATGGGTATAAAATGTAGCACTTTCGTGCTTATCACCTTTCTATAGTTTCTGGTTTGTTGCTAGAAATCATATTGTCCCTGTTTCTAGCGCCATTATGTAGTTGCAGGAAATCCTACACTACACCCCTCATATGATTTCATTATTACTCAACTCATTTTTAGATTTACACTCTTAATTTTATTGATCAATATTTGAATGTTCTTACAAGAAAAGATAAAGGAATCAAGAATGACCTCTGATCTAGACCTTCTCTCTCCTATTTACTTGTTTCTTATTCGAAAAAGATCTCTCCCATTCCTTTACAACTGAACGACTATTTATAGGGATATACATAGTGGATGACAGCTAATCTGTCCTTTATTTCCGTAAATGACTTGCGATATTCTCGCAACCTTACAAATCTTAATATCGCAAACTCTCTAAATTTCGCAAAACCATCACATCTTTCTCATGATTTTAGCTGACGTCGTTTATTATATCATTTCTGAAATTGTTCTGCGACGCTGTTGGGTTGTGTTGTTGATAATTTCGCTAAGATATTATTGTTGTGATATTCTGATCCTATAGTTGGTTCACAAAAAAAAAAAATTTCTAACCGAATCCTTCACTGAGAACCAATATGTTGAATTCTTAAGGTTAGTTGGAAATTTTTTCCGCTAAACGAACTCTTGTAAAGAACAACAAATGTTGAGTTTGGTTGGTTCGCAAAAAAAAAAAAGTTTGCTAAACGAACCTTTCTATGAAAACCAATATGTTGAGTTCGGTTGGTTAGGCTAGTTGGAAATTTTTTCCCTTAACCAAACTCTACTATGCAAACACATATGTTGAGTTCGGTTTATTCGAGAAATCTTTTCCAAACCGAACTTCACTCTGAGAACTCTTATGTTGAGTTCGATTTAGTCGAACATTTATGTTAGAAACCGAAAATTACTCTGCATACTCTAGAATATAAGTTCAGCTATCTGTCTCGGAACCCGATAGCCGAACAAAGCAAAAACTCCATTAAAGAAAATTCCGGCTACTTGCGGCTTTAGAATCATTAGACGAACTACATTTAAGTTTTTGAAAAAGCGGGGGGTATAACAACCACACCCAATATTTTGATTAGCAATCTGTATGGACTAACTCCAATATACTTTCTAGAGAATCAACTAGACAGTCAGACTCAATCTAGAGAAAAGTATATTGAGGAGTTAATATCTCTCTCACTTGATTTGACCTTTACTCAAACAAATAGAAATCTGGGAGTATTTATCAAATACAAGGATAATAACTTGGATGGTACCAAAGACCAATATCCAAGTGTCAATCAATATAAATCAACAACCAAAGGTTGGATATTCTAATTGATTGATCCTAACGCACAACTTGTGATATTTCAATTATATAACGAAATATAATGCGGAATGGAAATAACACAGACACCAGAAATTTTGTTAACGAGGAAACCGAAAAGGCATAAAAACCCCGGGGCCTAGTCCAGATTGAACACCACACTGTACTAAGCGCTACAGACACTAGCCTACTACAAACTATCTTCGGTATGGACTGTAGTTGAACCCTAATCAATCTCACACTAATTCAAGGTAAAGTTGCGCTCCTTACGTATCTGATCCCAGCAGGATACTACGCACTTGATTCCCTTAGCTGATCTCACCCACAACTAAGAGTTGCTACGACCCAAAGTCGAATACTTTAATAAACAAATTTGTATCACACAGAAAAATCTATGATAGGTAAATCTGTCTCCCACAGATAGACCTAAGAGTTTTTGTTCCGTTTTTTGATAAATCAAGGTGAACAAGAACTAATTGATAATCCGGACTTATATTCCCGAAGAACAGCCTAGTATTATCAATCACCTCACAACAATCTTAATCGTATGGTAGCGAAACAAGATCTTGCGGAATCACAAACGATGAGACGAGGATGTTTGTGATTTCTTTTTATCTTGCCCTATCGGAGATATAATCTCAAGTCAATTATTCAATTGAAATCGTACGATAGAAAATGGCAAGATCAGATCCCTCAACTACAAGAGAAGTAGTTTAGTTTGGCTTCACCATCCCAATGAAATCTTTCAGTCGTTAACCTACAGGGTCTCGGGAAAAAACCTAAGGTTAAAGGAGAATCGACTCTAGCAAACTAACTAGTATCACATAGGAGGTGTGGGGATTAGTTTTTCCAATTGCTAGATGTCTCCTTTATATAGTTTTCAAATTATGGTTTGCAATCCAAGTTACCTTGGTAACAAAGCATTCAATATTCATTGTTAGATGAAAAGCCTGATTTATCCAAGCTAATATATATATCTTTCAACCGTTAGATCAAAACTTAGCTTTTCATACACAAATGAAATGTGTTTCATTTAGGTTTGAGTAACCGTACCTAAACGTGTACACTTTGTTGGTTCACAAATAGTTAACCGAGGTTAGCCATATGAGTACTTTCATATCAACCATATTCATCTTTCTCATAACTAGTTCAAATGACTCATAAGAACTAGTTGATAGAGTTGTTCAATTGCTTAGGTCTTTATTCATAGACACAATTGAAACAAAATCAGTTTGATTCACTTGAATCAATTCATGAATAATATAACCATGGTTTGCAAAGATTGCGTTCCTTATTGATATATTGTTTTAAGTTCATGAACTTCCGATTTGAGAAATAACCAGCTTGGGTACGCGTACGGGTACCTTAGCTACCGGATTTGAGTTTGGAAACTCAGCAGAAATTTTCGGTTCGAAAACTTCTGTGAGTACGCGTACCTAAGGTGACTGGTTTTCCAGTTTGTAAACTACAAACTCCAGCAGAAGTTTTCGGTCAGAAAACTTCCGCCAATACGCGTACGGGTACGCGTACCCAACCTGTCTCCTTTACCAATGTCGTATGCACAAGTGCACACAATTGGTTTCCAGCATATGGACTTATACAATAATGTGCGAACACACTATATGTTTATATCCATAGTTGGTTACATAATCTCAAATCTACATTTCAATCATTGAAACATTATTTTATAATGTTATAACAATCGTTATTTATGAATATCGTCATCAAAGCTATTTTCAAGATTGATACGTCATCATGAGTTTCGTCACGGATAAAGATGAAAAGTGGTTAAAGCGAAAGCTTACCAACACGTATTTCGAGAAAATGATAGGCGATTAAACTCGGCTCGAAATAGCAAATGTGTATGTATGAAAACTATCATACTTATACGACTTTGTCTCAAGAATAGGAGATAGAGAGATATACTTTTGAGTGATAGATAAGTTCAAGCCTCCACATACCTTTTAGTAGGATGAAGTTACACTAGTTCCTCGAGTAGTTCTTCGTCTTCGTAAGATAATCGTCATGGAGTCTGGAGCTCAACTACACTAATCTGTCCTAAACCGAGACTTAGATATAAGTAGTCTAAGAATAAATACATATAGTTTTGACAACTGAACTTAACAAACATGCTTGAGAAAGAAACGCATGCGAGTTCGACCGAGCAGTGCTCTCACAATCTCCCCTTTTGTCAATTTTAGTGGCAAAACTATCAATACATATGGATTACAAAATAAATAAAACTTTGTAGCTTCTCGTCCACATGCTTGATCTCCTTGGTGCTTCAACATTACTCGAAAACTTCGTCTTTTCCAAGTACTCCCATGATTCCATAGATGTTCAACTCAACATCATAGTTTTTCAAGTTCAGTAGCCATAACAATGAGAAAACAAAATCTCTCGATCATTGTTATATAGTGTCATAGTATTATTACACAGTATCAAAGTTCTTATATCACAACTTCGACAACGATACTATGGTGATATGTATCACTCCCCCTTAGTCAATACTTCGTCTCAACATGAAAACGACTCCCCCTTACATAATGATCCGAAAACCATATGTATTTGTAGTGGGAACTACATATTAATTCTCCCCCTTATTGTCAATAAGATTATCAAAGGTACGAAAACGGGATCCTAATGAAATTTTCATGGAGACACTTCAAGACCAAAGAAAAGCACATATCAACTTGTTTTGATGCAATCATATAGCCGAAGCTAGATGCATTCATCACGGAGTTTATAAAGATACAAGATAACTCCTCAAAATTCCACAGCCGCACTTCCCACAAAGATATGCAAATTAAGCGCAATTTCAGAAGAGCTCTTCCACATTTGATGTCATTCCCGAAAGAGCAACAAGAGCAACCTTACTTTTACAAGAAAAGAAAGATTTCCAAGAAGAAACTAAGAAGATACAACTACTAGAAACAAATGTGCAAAAATACCTTACAGCTCAAGATATTCCAAACTCAATTTCCCAAAAGATCGAGATAAGCGCAGGGCAGGAGTTATGGACGACTTAATGAACCAGAACAACACCAATAGACTGCCGTAAGTTTTGAAACGTAGCAGTATCTAATGGTTTGGTGAGAATATCAGCCAATTGTTGTTCTGAGGGCACAAATTCCATATTAATAATACCATTTTCGTAAAGATCTCGAATAAAATGATACTTTATGTCAATGTGCTTAGTCCTTGAGTGCTCAACTGGATTTTTTGTTCTGCGAATTGCACTGGTGTTGTCGCATAAGATCCTAATTATTCAAGTGTTTATTCCATAATCAACAAGCATTTGTTTCATCCATAGATGTTGAGTACAACATGAGCCTGCAACAATGTATTATGCTTCACACGTTGAGAGGGATTGTGAATATTTTTTTTTGCTATGCCAAGCTACAAGATTCATTCATACATAATAGAAACCCCCTGATGTACTTTTTCTATCTTCCACACATCCTGTCCATTCTGCATCTGAATAGGCAGTAAGATCAGTGAAAATGTAAGAGAGACCATACCCTTTGGTGTGATTGATATATCGTATGATCCTTTTTGCAGCTGCAAGATAAGACTCCTTCGGATTTTCCTGAAACCTAGCACAACACCCTACACTAAAAGCAATATCAGGTCGAGTGGCCGTGAGATATAACATGCTTCCAATGATAGATCGATAAAGTTTCTGATCAACATTTACACCTTTATCATCTTGATGCAGTTTACCAGTGGTAGACATAGGAGTTAACTTAGGGGTAGACTTATCAAGCCCAAATCTTGAGACAAGATCCTTGGCGTATTTCTCTTGAGATAAGTAAATTCCATCCATGTGTTGTTGAATTTGTAGACCCAGAAATAATTTTAATTCACCAACATTGCTCATTTCAAACTCCTTTCCACGAGACACTTGAAACTCTTGTGCAATTTTATCTGATGTTGATCCATAGATGATATCATCTACATAAACTTGAGAAATCACAACATCTTTTCCACTCCACTTGGTAAACAGTGTTTTATCAGCTCCTCATCTCGAAAAACCTTTCCCAAGAAGAGATGAGGTCACTTTTTCAAACCAGGCAGGAGGTGCTTGTTTTAACCCATATAACGCCTTATTAAGTTTAAGGACGTGATCTGGGAAGTCGGGGTTTTCAAATCCCTTAGGTTGAGCTACGTAGACTTTTTCATTTAAGGTTCCGTTTATAAGGCGGATTTGATGTCCATCTGAAATAGCTTTACCTTAAGAAAACAAGCATCATCTAATAATAATTTGACGGACTCAAGGCGTGCCACAGGAGCGAAGGTTTCGTCAAAGTCAATTCCTTCGATTTGTGAGTATCCTTGACCGACAAGTCTTGCTTTGTTTCTGGCAATGGTGCCAAACTCATCGGACTTGTTCTTAAATATCCATTTGGTGCCAACAATGTTGACATTTGGAGGACAAGGTACAAGTTTCCATACGTCTTGTCTTTCAAATTTATTTAAATCTTCATGCATCGCATTCACCCATATGGGATCGCTAAGAGGTTCATCAATATTTCTTGGTTCTACATGTGACAGATAACAACCAAAATTGCACAGATTTTGAAGTTGTCCTCTAGTTTTTTGCAGTAGAATATCTTCCTCCAATGATACTATTTGGATCATGATTTCTTTGAACCCAGAGGTGACGTGGAGGGACACGTTCTTGTTCAACCGGCACAGTCTGATCAGTATTTTTCTCCTCGTCACTAGAGAGATCAGGATCAGTAATAATAGGTATAACTTATACTGAATCCGAAACTTCTTTGACTTTCTCTGTTGTCTCGGTTGGAGGCAGCTCAGCAAGAGAAAAGTTATGGTGAAAGTCACTAATATCATCAATGATAACGTTAGCGGATTCCATCATTACTTGGGTTCTGAGATTAAATACTCGAAAACCACGACTATCAGATGCATATCCAAGAAAGATACCTTCATCACTTTTAGAATAAAATTTCCCTCTTTGTTCTCGATCTTTCAGGATGTAGTACTTACTTCCAAACACTCTTAGATAGTGTAAGTTGGGTTTTCTACCATACCACAACTCATATGGACTCTTATGAGTTTTAGACCGTAGGTAGACACGGTTGATGAAGTATCATGCTGTGAAGACAGCTTCTCCCCAAAATCTTAGAGGAAGATTTTTGTTATGGAGCATAACCCTGGTCATTTCCTGAATATTCCTATTCTTTCTTTCAGCAACCCTATTAGCATGAGGAGTGATAGGTGGTGAGTATTGTTGAATAATCCCCATTTTTCACAGAATTCAAATACTATGGTGTCTTTGAATTCAGTGCCATGATCACTTCTAATTTTCTTTAGTTTGCGACCTTGTTCATTCTGGATTCTATTAACAATAATCTTAAATTCACCAAGGGTGTCATTCTTATGAGCTAGGAAAGCTACCCAAGTGAATCTGGTATAGTCATCTACTATAACTAAAGCATACTTCTTTCCTCTAACAGTGGATTGTTGAATTGGTTCGAAGAGATCCATATGAATTAATTCAAGTGGAGATTTAGTGAGAATGTCTCCAGATGACTTATGTTGAACTTTCGTTTGTTTACCCTTTTGACAGGCACCACATACACCGTCAATCTTTGCATTGGTTTTGGGAACGCCTCTAACAAGTTCCTTGTTAATGATCTTAGTTAAGAGGCGATAATTAATGTGACCAAAACGCCCATGCCAAAGATGTGTAGATTCCACCTTAGTCAAATTGCAACAATTACTAAACTGCGTATCAAGAAAATAACAGTTATTTTTACCACGAGTTCCTTGAAAAATTACTTTTCCAGTTTTGTCTAAAATGTCACATCCATTTGGATTGAAGACAACTCTGTGGCCTTTGTCACAAATTTGACTAACAGAAAGAAGATTCGCAGTCATACCTTTTACGTATACTGCATCATGGATTTCTGGAACGCCGGGAAGCTTGATCGTACCCTTCTTGCTAATATAGCAACATCTTCCATCTCCAAAAGTAACTGGACCTTCTTCAAAGTCGCTTGTAGATACAAACCACGAAAGATCACCAGTCATATGTCAGCTACATCCACTGTCAAGAAACCGTTGAAAGGGTGATGTTGATTTTAAAGCAAAAGCTCCCATACTAACATTGTTGTCCTGATTAGGTTTTCTTGTTAGTTTTGTACACTTTTTTAGATAAGTAATCAATTGTTCAGCTTTCTTATGAAGATTGCTTGCAACTTTTATACTTTCCTGAAATAGTGTACACGTATGTTGAGTGTGAGAAAGAGACCCACAGAACATACAGGGGCCAACATCAATAATCTTATTTAAGACGTTCTTCCTTCTATCAAGTTTTTCATAACAAGTACTTTGTTTAACACTTGACTTACAAGAGTTATTCATCACCACTGAAAGAAATTTTGACGGACTTCAAATCCTTAAGTTTTGCGATTTTTGCAATAAGATCACGATTGATCTAGATCTGTTCATCCAACTTCTTTTGGAGAATAACAAGGATTTTAGAACATTCTCTAAGATTGTGATTTATTCCTGGTGAAGCGTTGATAGAGACTTTATTGTCCATAGAGTCAGATCGCTACAAACACGGACTTTTGAGGTCTTAACGTGTTTGCCTGCTCTAATTCCAATTGAAAAATAGGGGGTTGAACAACCACACCCAATATTTCGATTAGCAATCTGTATGGACTAACTCCAATATACTTTCTAGAGAATCAACTAGACAGTCAGACTCAATCTAGAAAAAAGTATATTGAGGAGTTAATATCTCTCTCACTTGATTTGATCTTTACTCAAGAAAATATAAATATGCGAGTCTTTATCAAATACAAGGATAATAACTTTGATGGTACCAAAAACCAATATCCAAGTGTCAATCAATTTAAATCAACATTCAAAGGTTGGATACTCTAATTGATTGATCCTAACGCACAACCTATGATATTTCAATTATATAACGAAATATAATGCGGAATAGAAATAACACAGACACCAGAAATTTTGTTAACGAGGAAACCGAAAATGCAGAAAACCTCGGGACCTAGTCCAGATTGAACACGACACTGTATTAAGCCGCTACAGACACTAGCCTACTACAAACTATCTTCGGTATGGACTGTAGTTGAACCCTAATCAATCGCACACTAATTCAAGGTAAAGTTGCGCTCCTTACGTCTCTGATCCCAGCAGGATACTACGCACTTGATTCCCTTAGCTGATCTCACCCACAACCAAGAGTTGCTACGACCCAAAGTCGGAGACTTTAATAAACAAATCTGTATCACACAGAAAAGTATATGATAGGTAAATCTATCTCCCACAGATAGACCTAGGAGTTTTTGTTCCGTCTTTTGATAAATCAAGGTGAACAGGAACTAATTGATAATCTGGACTTATATTCCCGAAGAACAACCTAGTATTATCAATCACCTCTAAACAATCTTAATCGTATGGTAGCGAAACAAGATGTTGCGGAATCACAAACGATGTGACGAAGATGTTTGTGATTTCTTTTTATCTTGCCCTATCGGAGATATAATCTCAAGTCAATTATTCAATTGAACTCGTATGATAGAAAATGGCAAGATCAGATATCTCAACTACAAGAGAATTAGTTTCGTATGGCTTCACAATCCCAATGAAGTCTTTCAGTCGTTAACCTACAGGGTCTCGGGAAGAAACCTAAGGTTAAAGGAGAATCGACTCTAGCAAACTAGCTAGTATCACACAGGAGGTGTGGGGATTAGTTATTCCAATTGCTAGATGTCTCCTTTATATAGTTTTCAAAATCAGGGTTTTCAATCCAAGTTACCTTGGTAACAAAGCATTGAATATTCACCGTTAGATGAAAAACCTGATTTCTCTAAGCTAATATCTTTCAACCGTTAGATCAAAACTTATCTTGTCATACACAAATGAATTGTGTTTCATTTAGGTTTGAATAACCGTACCTAAACGTATACACTTGGTTGGTTCACAAATAGTTAACCGAGGTTAGCATATGAGTACTTTCATATCAACCATATTCATCTTTCTCATAACTAGTTCAAATGACTCATAAGAACTAGTTGATAGAGTTGTCCAATTTCTTAGGTCTTTATTCATAGACACAATTGAAACAAAATCGGTTTGATTTACTTGAATCAATTCATGAACAATATAACCATGGTTTTCAAATATTGCATTCCTTATTGATTTATTGTTTTAAGTTCATGAACTTCTGATTTGATAAATAACTAGCTTGGGTACGCGTACGGGTACGTGTACCTTAGCTACCGGATTTGATTTTGGAAACTCAACAGAAATTTTCGGTTCGAAACCTTCCGTGAGTACGCGTACCTAAGGTGACTGGTTTTCCAGTTTGTAAACTACAAACTCCAGCAGAAGTTTTCGGTCAGAAAACTTCCGCCAGTACGCGTACGGGTACGTGTACCCAACCTGTCTCCTTTACCAATGTCACATGCACAAGTGCACACAATTGGTTTCCGGCACATGGACTTATACACTAATGTGCGAACACACTATATATGCTTATATCATAGTTGGTTACATAATCTCAACTCTACATTTCAATCATTGAAACATTCTTCTATAATGTTATAACAATCGTTATTCACGACTATAGTCATCAAAGCTATTTTCAAGATTGAAACGTCATCCTGACTTTCGTCACGGATAAATATGAAAAGTAGTTAAAGCAAAAGCTTACCAACACGTATTTTGAGAAAAATATTGGCGAGTAAACTCGTCTCAAAATAACAAATGTGTATGTATGAAAACTATCATACTTATACGACTTTGTCTCAAGAGAAGGAGATAGAGAGGTAGACTTTTGAGTGATAGATAAGTTTAAGTCTCCACATACCTTTTAGTCGGATGAAGTTCCACTAGTTCCTCGAGTAGTTCTTCGTCTTCGTAATATAATCGCCATGGAGTCTGGAGCTCAACTACACTAATCTGTCCTAAACCGAGACTTAGCTATAATTAGTCTAGAAATCAAGACATATAGTTTTAACAACTAAACTTGACAAACATGCTTGAGATATCAAAGCATGCGAGTTCGACCGAGCAGTGCTATAACAGTTTGGCTACCTGTTCTTCAGATATTATAGTCGGACTTGTTTGACCTAGCCGAAACCTACTCAAAAAAAAAAAATTAGGAAAGTTTTGGCCAATTCAAGCAACATTAACGAATATTTAAGGAGATGAAGGTTCTGATTCGAAGGAGCTATCATCGCTCGAGTCACTCATTTCATATTCATCCTCTCATAAAATATCTTTTTTCCATTTTCTATTAATTTAACCTTAGTAATCACTAATTAAGTTAACTTAATCATTCAAGTAACCACTACACTAACTAATAATTACACTAACTAATCATCATACAAACTTAATTAGGAAGGGTAATTTGGTATTAACATAAATATTTGGATAAATGATGACTTAGATTTACTTCAAAATGTCTTACCCAAAATAAAATCATGGTCCAAAAAAAAAACCATGATCCCAAAAAAAACTGGCTAAATTAGGGCCTATAACACTTAATTTGGGCCTATCAAATTTTCATTCCCACACCAGCAAATTATTCAGGGCACCCAAACTTCTAAAAAATACTAATTTACCCCACATTAATTCCTAACTAATAATTACACTAACTAATCATCATACAAACTTAATTAGGAAGGGTAATTTGGTATTAACATAAATATTTGGATAAATGATGACTTAGATTTACTTCAAAATGTCTTACCCAAAATAAAATCATGGTCCCAAAAAAAAACCATGATCCCAAAAAAACTGGCTAAATTTGGGCCTATCAAATTTTCATTCCTACACCACCAAATTATTCTGGGCACCCAAACTTCTAAAAAATACTAATTTACCCCCACATTAATTCCTAAAACAATCTCATATAAATACTAATCTTTCCATTTTCAGTAAATCCAAAATCAAAAAAAAAAAAACTAAACCTAAAAAACTTTCTATTTTCTTCCTAATCTTTCTAAATTCTCAAAACCCTAATCAAAGAAAATCTTCATCCTCTTGTCCAAGATCTTCGATCCAACCAGGAAAAAAGGTAAATCTCCATCAACTCATTCTATGATTTGCATTTCTTGATTGATTTACATGTTTAAATCTTCAAATTTCGAAAATCAAAATCTCTGATTACATCCAGAATCGGTTTATGTTAACATATCGAATAAACCGATTTTGGGTTTTGGTTTCCGCGCATGAAGAGCATGCACAATAATCGGTTTATATGATGATTAACATCAACCGATTTTAGGGTTAGAAACGAAATATGAAAACACATCACCAGAATCGGTTTATAAGTGATTAAGAATAATCCGATTCTTTGTAGACATTTTTTCTTTTAATTATGCGATCCCATAATCGGGTTTTATGTGCCTGATAATTTACCGATTATGTTTGACTCTTCAGATTCCTTTTCATAATCGGATTTTATATATGTACCACATAAACCGATTACTGACGTTTCACAGGCATGTATGTTTTTGTAGTCAGAATCGGATTACATATGTATGATTATGTATCGATTCTTTATTGTTGACTAGTTTTTTTTTTTGGTTTTATGTAGATATGGACTTCTCACACCTAGAGTTTTACTCTCAAGATATCACATTGGAGGACATCCTTAGGAGACCACAACGAGTGCCAGAAAGTAGCCTCCATAAGTTTTCCTACGGGGGTGAGACCCATCTTGAACAAGCCCTCGCATTGATTGACAAACTTGTACTGGAGGAGATTTATGAGGTCATGAGGTTCACTAGGATGAGGAGAAACATGATTTCAGCTGAGAGGGATATCCATGCAGAAATGGAAGGAACAAATGGCTCAAGCACAAGCTGCTGCTCATGATGGTGCTGATGCTGGTGCTGCTGCAAATTCTCTTGGTGGTGGTGCTGCTGCTGCTGGTGCTCCTGCACTTTAAGTTTTTACGTTTAAGTTTTAGATATTAAAAGTTTAGGTTTATAAGACTTGTGGATGTTTTAAGTTCTTAATACTCTTTTAAGGTTTGTATTTTGGATGACATCTATTCAACTCTTTTAAGTTCTTAACACTCTTTTAAGGTTTGTTCAACTTAATGCACTTGAAGTTTTAATTTTAATTATGTGTTGCAACAATCGGTCTACTCGATATGTCAACATAAACCGATTGTGCAAGCTATTTTTCCTGTATGTTTTTCAAGATAGAATCGGATCACATATGCATATATATAAACCAATTGTTCAAGCTATTTTTCCTGTATGTTTTTCAAGCTAGAATCAGGTCACATATGAATATATATAAATCGATTAGTTTCGGTGAAAATTCAATTTTTTTACATGTCTTTAATCAGTTTATGTTGGTCACAAAAAAGACCGATTCCTGGTGGCATTAAAACATAATCGGGTTATATGTAACTTCTAGAAGACCGATTACACCAAATTATTTTACGTTTTTCAAAAAAAAAAAAAAATAGCCGTTAGGAACTTTCTCTATAAATAGAGACCTCACCCTTGGACCCCATTTGTCCCAAAATTGATCATTTTATTCCCCTCACTCCACATACTCCACAACTACTCATTTAATACCTCCACATACAAGAAATGACATCATTTGAATCAAACGAAGATTTGGCAATCACCAAAGCATGGTACGCGAAAACTCGAGTTAGACGTCAATCCTCCGTAAGGGTGGATTCCGTAACCTTTTGGGCTAGGGTACACAACAAATTTAGCCAAGAATTTGGAAATACAAATGGAAGAAGTGTTCAACAAGTCCATGAGAGGCACCTAGTCATCGAAAACACGATACTTGCTTATTTATCTATCCAACCTCGGATTTTTAACACTCGCCCCTTTAACTTGTCCATTGAACAATTTGTAAGTATTTTTGTGGTTTGTTTTACGTAACCCATGTTGTTTTTTCTTCCAATGAAACACCACTAACAAATGTAAGTTTGTTTTTGTGTTTTTGTGTTTTTGTAGCATGAAGTCGTGAAAGCGCACTACTTGGAGGAAAAGGGGGAAGCATTCGCATTTGATGTAAGCTATCACTTCTTGGTAGAAAAAATCCCAGAGGATGACCCGGACTTCATGGATCGTGTACCGTCTTCGGAGGAAGATTGATGGCTTTAGAAGTTTTTGTATAGGTTTTGTGGGCAGACCTCTATGTAAACCCTCACGAGACTATAACTCGTCCACTAGGGTCGCCTAGGGGGTTTAAAGCTTGATGCATGTGCTAAATGCATCCTACAACAGTAATGGAATGAATGAAAAAAATCGTATGAAAGGAAACAATCGGTTCATATATGTAATGCGTAAAACCCGATTATGAGAATCGGATTATACATATGGCAACGTGAACCAATTATAGATGTCCTCTGTTAATTTGGAAACACCAATCCAGAATCGGTTTACATTTACATGATCGTAAACCGATTCTGGATACTGTTTACGAAAAAAAATCTAAATGCTTGATGTTTTGAAGAACTCTCTAACATTAGTTAATCTCACATCCAAAACATAATTAATCCCTAATATGATTAATTAATGCTAATTAATCAGGAGTAAAATAGGTACTTAGGTAATTATTTTGATAAGAGGTGGTGTGAAAGTTATTTCTAATGACCTTTTTTGTCATCTAGCTATAGGCCCAAATTAAGTGCCCAATTTAGCTGGGCAAAAAACTCGTTTAAACAAAAATGTGAGAAAAAAATCAACAAGAATACCCGGTGACATTGTGTAAATGCACCCTACCCATTGGAGTAAAAAGAATAGGGACTTTGATGGCAGTGCCTGTGATGACATAAAGCTTACGCACAGCCTGCATCATTATTCGATTACATCTCAAAATTAAGAAGTCGTCTAGAACTACCACATCTCTTTCAGCTTCATTGTGATCACGATTCCAAATGAATAATACAAAGATTAATAATAATAAATTCCAATTTTAGAGCTTCTCTAATAGTGGTTATGTGTGTTTACTACGTGGCAATTCAAACAAGACATTTTCGTTCTAATTTTTCCTTAAATTTAGGAGGAAAAACAATTCATTTCCAATGGTGTTGTTTGTAATTTTTTATGCATTGAATGTAAATTTTACTTTTATTAACTTTTAGATTTTATTAGAGTTAAAAATGGTTATTTAATATATTGAAATTAATTCTAGTTAAGCAAAAGCTTATTAGGATAGCTTGACATTATCAAGGTGGATGTCTAAAACTTGACACTCACCTTGACAGTGTCTAACAAAAGTTAAGCCATGTCATCTTCACATTGATTTAAGAAGTTGGGGTTGGAGAAGAATTTTAGACAAAATAAATGTCTATTCTAGGTGGACTTAGACATTTATCTTCACATATATTCCATTGAAGAAGCTCTTAGAAAAGAAGATAATGTTGTACTAATCTGTTTCAAAATTTGCATTGCTGGCTTGTTATTACATGTAAGCATTATGATTTTGGTGACACAATAAAATTTCCAATTTTACGTGCACGTCGTTTGTGTTTAATGTGTGAGCCTTAGATGACAATGGTAAGGAAGTTAATTTCTTTTCCAACATGATAAAAGAAACATCCTAACCTGCTTGAACCGAAATACTTATTAGAATCTCCAGCAGTATTTAGTTCATTTTTCAGCTGTTAATAAATTTTGGATAACCGAAATTAGGTTTGCCATACAACGGAGAATATAACCATTTTTAAAGGCACAACAACCGTATGAAGGCGTAAACATATTATTCCTTGGGCAACTACTCCCTAATCAATTATGATATCATTACATTTGAATGAAACAACCAAATAATGTTCTAAAAGTCATTGTCTGACTTGGTTAATTATACATTAGTTATTTATTCCATTGATATTATCTAAGCTAATCCAATCTCTATTTGATGAGCAAGTTTATCAAATAAACCCACTACTTCTTTAGATTAATCAGAGCTCTAGCCAGTGATTATTTCTCAACACCATGGGAGATGCAATTCATCACCAAACTAAACCTCATATAGTAATGGTACCCACACCAGGAATGGGTCACCTAATTCCACTCACCGAGTTAGCCAAACGACTCGTTGACGATCACAACTTTTCGGTTAGCTTCTTAATCCCTTCTGATGGTTCTCCATCCATAGCAATAAAATCTGTCCTTGATGAGCTACCTGAAACCATAACCTACACTTTTCTGTCTCCGGTTAACTTTGATGACCAACCCGAAGATGTTGATATTGAAACAATCATTTCACTTACCATCTTTCGATCTTTATCTTATCTCCGGGAAGAATTGCAACGTATAACGTCTAGTAAACGCGTTGTGGCACTCGTTGTTGATCTCTTCGGTACGGATGCTTTCGATGTTGCAAAGGGATTCGGAATCCCGCCATATATTTTCTTCCTTTCTAATGCTCATTTGTTACAGTTACTCTTCCATTTATCTAGTCTCCATGAGAGCTATATTGGCGAGTTTGGGGATCTGCCGCAACCACTATGTCTTCCGGGTTGTGTTCCATTTCCTGGGTCCGATATTCTTTCACCGCTTCAGGACAAGAAAAGTGGCGGCTACAAATGGTTCTTGCATCACTCTCGACGGTATAGTTTGGCTGAAGGTATTTTGGTTAACACATTCATTGATTTGGAACCAAATGTTTTGAAGGTCTTGATGACAGAACAACTGGGAATACCACCAATTTACCCGGTTGGACCTGTTACAAAGAGTAGCTCGAGTAAGATGCCAGTTGATGATGGTTCAGGTTGTTTGAAATGGTTAGATGATCAGCCTCCCGAGTCCGTCTTATTCGTATCATTCGGAAGCGGTGGGAACCTACCATATGAACAGCTGATTGAATTGGCATATGGATTGGAAATGAGTGAGAAAAAATTCATATGGGTCGTGAAAAGCCCGAGTGAAACCGCGAATGCTTCTTTCTTCAAGCACACCAGCAAGGACCCATTTGATTTCTTACCTGATGGGTTTGTAAATAGGATAAGCGGCTCTGGACTGTTAGTACCTTCATGGGCACCGCAGATCCAAATCCTAAGCCACGGCTCGACCGGTGGATTTTTGAGCCATTGCGGGTGGAATTCGACGCTAGAGAGCATTGTTTGTGGCATTCCAATGATCACATGGCCTCTTTTCGCAGAACAAAGAATGAACACCGTAATGTTGGTTGAGGACGCAGGAGTTGGAGTCCGACCAAAGCCCAACGAAAACGGTTTGATTATGCGAGAAGAGATTTCTCGAGTTGTTAGAACATTGATGGGAGAAGGAGAAGGAAAGAGTCTTAGAAGTAAGATGAGAGAACTTAAGGATGGTGCTGCTAAGGTATTGAGTGAAAATGGGTCATCTAAGATATCACTCCTTGATGTAGTAAACAAGTGGAAAAACCCTGCATGCTAAGAACAAGTTCATTTGATTCTTCTTCTTTTCCATTCGGTTTTTCTTTCCTATATTCAGAAAAGTATCTTTCTGTTGTTTATCATGGATTGTTTGAGTTTGAATGAATAATATTTCTCCATTTGGTTTGGAATTTTGACGGGATGAAACTACTGTGTGAGAAATGTTTAGCATATATCCCCAAAATCTAGCATGTAGGGTTTTTCTTAAACATATCCCATATTTTTATTAACCATAACCCATTTTATTTATAACCCATAATTCTTTTAAATTTATTAACCATAGCCCAAATCATAACTCAAAATATGTATACCGAGTTGGTAGGTGTTCTTAGCTAGTTAGGTCTGAGATATACAACAGATCCAAATAGATTACCTTGATTAACCTATTCTAATAAGTTGTGACGTCCCGACTCCTAAACCTGCTTAGATTTAGGATTACAACCTAATTGAAGCATCAAATCCATATTATCAATCTCAAGAACCATCCTCACATAAAATGCTAACAAACAAACCCAAACTCTCTGATGCAGTATGTTTGAAAGTCTCTCATGTTATACAAATATATAAATGTGTTGTTTTACATAATAAAGAAAGAATACATATAATACAGATACACGACTATTATATTCGGTATAACACTAAGCTACGAAGACGGATATCTTCGCACGCTTCATTCCTTCTGATTACTGAAACTGAAGTGGGAGCAAGTGAGCACATCGTCCCAAAGGGTGCCCAAAGAAACATATAACTTCCAAGTAATCACTAACATGATTCACAGTTCTAAGAACAGAAATTGAAAAGAAGAGTAATGAATCTAAGCATTCAACAATTCATGCAACAAGAAGCAAGTGTTATCCTAACCTCGCCACACTCATTGGAGAAGACGACGCGAGAACAACCCTAACCAATAATAATAACATCATCCACACAGAGTGCCCATACAAACTATGATTCAGAATATTACCATCAAGATGAGAAAGTTAGTCAAACAAGTATGATATGCACACGAGTGATTTCCCCCAAATAAGATAGTATATATAATATTAAGACGGAGGGGCATCCGCCATACTAAGTAATATCAAAACGAAAGAACATCCGCCATACTATCTTAAGACAATAAATTATAAGGATATAATATTCAAACGGAAGAGCATCCGCCCTACTAAGTAATATTAAAACGGATGAGCATCCTCCATAGTTTCTTAAGGCAATAGAATTAAAAGATATAATATTCAAACGGAAGAACATCCTCCCTACTAAATAATATTGTCGACGGAAGAGCATCCGCCTTACTTAACTTAGCAAGGAGCCGTGGGGAAAACACAGACACTCCTCGCGAGGAAATCTTACAATGCATATCACACACAAACATATTCATAGTAGTCATCGTACATACAGATACAACATAAATAACATACTCAAAGATACAGGAATAAAACATCAAAGTACATGCAATCATGCACTCAAATAGTAAAGACTCATCATACTCGCAGATAAAAGAAAGCTTAATGATTACAAGAAGGTTACAAAGTTCCCATCTGAATTGATGACGAGCCATGCCTACCTCGAGATCCACGATCCACTGTTTCATCCTTTGAATCAATCGTTGTTAATAAAGGCTAATTGTTAATCACACAAGAACCCTAAAAGATTATCCCAAAGACTCATAACATAATCTCATACAATTATCTAGTTATAGGCTAAGTGAACTATCTAAGAGCGTCCACAGTGGTGCGAGCATAACTAAAGACCAAAGACTAAAAAAAAAAAATCAAATTTGGGTTTAGTCCGTCCTGTGACGTAGGCGGGTGAAGAGTAAATTTGGTCGCGCGTTGATATAAAGTCCGCTTCATCGTCCAGCGTAGATAAAGATTACGCCTGGCATGGGGCGTTGATAAAGATAACGCCTGGTATGGGGCGTTGATAAAGACAACGCCTGTATGGGGCGTGAACTATAGCAACGCCTGGTGTGTGGGACGGAGATTATACGTTCGTCCGGGTTCAAAAATAAAAAAAAAAAAAAAAAAATGGGGCGTTGATAAAGACAACGCCCCAACCAAAGTTTTGTAAACTTTTCAAATTTGGGTTCAAGACTTTATCAACGCCCCATTTGTATTTGGTGTCCGGCGTTGATTATACCAATGCCCCATCCAGGCGGACATTATACCAACGCCCCATGTCAGGCGTTGATTATACCAACGCCCCATCCAGGCGGACATTATACCAACGCCCCATCCAGGCGTTTACGAACGCGCGTCTACAGGCGGACATTATACCAACGCCCGTCGGGTAGGCGGACATTATATAAACGCCCGACTATATTTGGATTTGGTCTTAATCGCCGACCAAATTTGGTCCGAGTTTTACTCTTTGATCAAATTTTGATCGATGGTCCGTCCCATTACGCCAGCCCACTCGACACCAAATTTGGGTTTAGTCGTCCACTGCAGTTGCTCTAATGGTTCTAAACCTATTTATAGTTCTACACCTTTTCATAATCTATCTCTAGCATATCTAAAGGTTTACTAATTCGATTAGGTTGATTCCATAGTCTATTTGAAAGGTCTTGAAAAGATATACAACTTTGTATAAGGAACTAAAGGCTATTTCCCACAAGGTCCAATTCATGTTAAATAGGAAAAACTATGCCCAAGTCCAAGTCCACTGGACAAGTCCTCTAACTTAAGGTCTGGTCCATCTGAGTCAACTGACGGTTCAGTCCATAGACAAAGTCCAGTCAATGGTCAAGTCTGGACAACAAGTCAAATGGTCAACTGGGAAAGGTTCAACTCGGTCCACTGAGTCTGTTCTGAGTCGAACCGATTCAACGCAGTCAGATACACTTGGTCAGCTGAGCTGACTGGGCTGACTAACAGGCCATTGCATAGGCCAAAGCTTTTGCACAGCCAAAAGGAACTGTTGCACTATCATGGTGCAACAACAACACAGCACAAGCTAAAATACAAATGCAACATTACTAACCCACTAATCTAACTTCCAACCTGCATTTCAGTTTAACTTCAACACACTCTTCGTTTACATTGATACAACACCGCACCATTACAACTCCATTCTTAATTGGATTCAATTCGCCAGTCATACAACCAATCCATAACACAACTAATCCATGAATACCTTCTTTTCTAAACAACAGCAACTTCTTTATAGTTTCTAAACCTCCACCAGTTACAGCTCAATCTCTTCCTTACAGGTTTAATAATTCTTCAGATTCATCACTTCCAGTTCTTCATTGCATTCACTAGCAACCTTCTAAAATTTACTTCTAATCTAAACTACATCACAGCTTCATTCTACACTCATCTCAATCTCAGCTGAAACCACCCCTAATTACAACTCACATCCCCACCTGCAAATCCATTCTCAATTCAGCACTATCACTAAGTTTAGCTCCAACACCTAACTATCTCACAACACACTATCTGAGATACGAACTCAATATTTCTTACAGCAACACCAATTCAGTTGAACATCACACAACCATTGCTATCTTATCTGACTAGCCAACATCCAATTTATCTCCATCTTCTAATCACATAAATCCTAATTCTAAATCACCAACGGCAATCCCAATCTATCTCCTTCATCTTAAACTGAGTTCAACTCCATGAAATCCATCACAGATTGTAACTGGAACTCTATAGGTATAATTCTATGCATAAATTACTAGCACCAACCACATATAACTCTTCCCCCTGTAATTCCAACTATCAGTAAACTCTAATTACACATAATCCCATCACATGTTTCCAATTCTTCCACCACAGACTCAAACCACATTAAACAAACCTTAACTTTATAAACACCCTAGTTTTTGTTTCCTACATAATCATAAATTAAACCTAATACATCCAAAGATACTTCAATTAAGAACAAACCCATCAAAAATTACTCAATTAAACACTCAAATTCTTTCAGTTTAATCATTAATTCAAAAGAACCATAATTTACCTGATTTGGGGAAGAACATGAAACCCTAGCTTCAATTCATCATTAGAACGACTACATATCTTCAATTCAACCTCCACCCTTCTGTTCTTCGTCAATCAGCAACCCTAAAACATCGTCAGTTCTACTCGACCTCAAAACTCAGAAACCCTAACCTCTAATTTACAACAGCATGGACATCTTTTCATCTACCCAGATCTAATCAGCATCAGTACCACCAACAACAATCACTACTCAACTATACCCTACCTCTCTCGATCTAAAAATCTCGATTTCAGTTTCGCAAAATCACCAACAGGTGAAGAACACGGAAAGAGAAGCAGAAGAAGAAAGAAGAAGAAGAAAATAGTAATGAGCTTATCTGCTCGAGTTGGTCTAGATAAGACCCAAGGAAAGTTATGGAACACCCGCTGAATAGGATAAGGGCATCCCCAGTCGGTTTAATGGCCCAAGACTATTTTTCCCTTCTCACTAATCTGATGATATCTTCTTCGTCTGGTATCCGAATAACACGTTCGAGTAGTCCATTCCGTATAACTTTTCGTGATTTATTCGATGGTACTAATTTCGTATCTAGATCGTTGTTAAATTAATTTCTATTAATTAATATTCGTGTTAATCTAATCGATTCATTAGCGGCTAAATCGTATCTTGACTGGTCTAATAGCGTTGACGAGTTCAATGATCCTTACATTTGATTCTAAAAATATAAACGTTTTAATCAATCAAAACCAAAATATTTTCCCCATCTTGTTCCTCCGGTCACAAACCCTAGAATTCTATTTTTCAAATTCTTTTAAAAAACCAGTCAACCTAATCTTCACCACGATTTTCATCACCATATCTAGTTGTACTGCAACATCAACCATATATATATACTGAATTAGGAAAAAATGGCCTTGATACAGAACATTCTAGTTTGGGAAAACGAGAGTTTGACACAATCGGAAGAAGTTGTTGACCACAAATATCAGCGGTGGATGAGAGTTGATTCTCCTGATCATAAAGATAATGATATCTTGCGCTACTCAAGCCGATATTGCGATCCATCAAGCATCCAAAACAGATATCAGAATTTATATTCTTTTTTCCAGTGGTTACATGATCGATTTTCTTTTTGGTGGTTACTGAGTCACCAATTTACCAACTCACTGATTTACTAACCTAATTTATGGGCTACCAATAATAACATGAATGGTCAAACTTAAAATTAGAACGATTTTTTAGGGACCATGATTTTTTCACAAAATTGGTTAAAAAGACCAAAATCAACAATTCCTGGGTGAAATGGACAGTTTGATTTTGATACTGTTTAAATGGACAAAAATGTAAAAATAGGAAGGATATAACCAGTTTCATCGTGTCCATTTTCAAATATTTTTTCTTATTTTTAATTTACACAGGATGTATCCAGTTTCATCCTTGCTATTTTCTAAATTTAAGCTAGGATGAAACTTACTATTTTTTTTGGCCATTTCACCCAAACTATTTTTTACTCGTCCATTTGAACCGTGATTTAAAAATATTTGGACAAATGACCCATTTTCCGTGGTTTTTTTGGGGGGACCATGGTCTTATTAGGCTAACCTCCCTATACTTATAAGGGGTGTCCCAAAGTTAGGTAAATACCCATTTACCCTTTACTTTAATTTTAATTAAAACTAACTTAATAACTATATTAATCTAATAATATACATCTAGTCTAAATGAATTTATTAACCAAAATCAAAATCAAAATCAAAAGAGCAATCGAAAATTTTTAGTTTTGAAAAAAAGTTTATTCTCTTCTTCTTCTCTCTTTCCTTGACGTTCCTCGTTCGATTGAAAAACCCATCAATCATTTTAATTCGTTATTGGATAGGAAAATTGAGTAGTAATCATCAAAATATGGTTTAAATGGATGTTAAAGTGGCATGTTCGGTTAGGAATAGTTTAAAAAAAAAAACTAGTTTTGTAACCGAACATTCTGAAACCAAGAACACGAAGAACACTTCGGTTATCACGAATTTAATTTTTCATAACCGAACTCGGAGGTCGGTTGGTTCGCAAAAAATTCTAAAACTAGTTAGCAACCGAACTCTACCCATTATCGTCAATATATATTTATCAAAATCAAATGGGTTATGGTTAATAAAAACGTGGGCTATATTTAAGAGAATCCAAAATCTTTACATTGTAGTACATAGACTGCAAGCATTTTATGGGCTTTTGAGGGCCCGAGACAAACAAGGTTGTAGACCAATTTATCTTGGCCTTCGCTTTAGTCAAGAGCTGTCAAGAGCTGCAACCTTAGTAATTGATTAGAACGATTTTTTGGGGACCATGGTTTTTTTGGGGACCATGGTTTTATTTTGGGTAAAGACATTAGAAGTAAATCTAGGTCACCCCTTATCTGGATATTTATATTAATACCTAAATTACCCTCCTGATTAATTTTGGGTGATGATTAGTTAGTGTTAATAATAGTTAGTGTAATGATTAATGAGATGATTAAGTTAAAGATAAGTAGTGAGATTAACAAATCAGATGGTTTTTTTTTTAAAGAAGTAGAATTATTGAGAGAGTAAAGTTAGAGAAGATGAAGAAGAAAAACATGAAAAACGATGGATTTTACCAACCACAACCGGAGGAAGGGTATTTGGGTACCCAGGTGTGCTTCAAACTTAGATAATGTTGGTTGAATTGCTCCAAACTTTCAAAAAAAATGAAAATTTTTATGTAGATTTGGGTCAGTTCGGTTACCATATGTCAAGAACATGTAACCGAACACACCTGAAAGTGTAGTTCGGTTACGTTTTCCAAACACGCAGGTTACTGAACTCGCTCGTTAATGGAGGTTTTGGTCGTACAGTGTAATGTTCGGTTACCTAGGATAAAATGGTAGGTAACCGAACTTTGAACTTAACAATTTATTTGGGTACATCGTGTTTGTTATGTTAGTTCGCAACTTGGCGAATTAGGTAGAGTTCGGTTACGAAGTTTCAAAGGTAAAGTTCGGTTACAAAGAAAACTTAACATTTTTGCGAACGAACCGAACTTGTGGACTTCTCATTATTTTCGTAAACTAAAGTTCGGTGATATCCTTATTTTGCGAAGGAACCGAACTTATGGACTTCTGTTGTTCTAATACAAGGAGTTCGGTTAAAAATATTTTTTGCGAATCAACCGAACTCTATTGGCTAAGTTCGGTTACTTTGTAGTTTTAAAATTTTTTGCGAAAAACCGAACTCTATTGGCTAAGTTCGGTTATTTTGGAACTCAAGATAGTGGCCACAACAACACAGTTCGGTTAGACTGGATTTGTTTTTTTTTCGGTTCTAAGGGTGGAGTTCGGTTACTTTGTAGTTTTAAATTTTTTTGCGAAACAACCGAACGGAGAGTTCGGTGACTTAGTTTTAAATCCAATAGAACCGAATGATAGACGCATTTTTGTGTCTAATTTGTCCTCAATGTTCGTATTGTTGGAACTCTATTTTTGTACTAATATTGTGTTTTTTTGTATTTTTAGGAAATAAACATTTTTGGAAAATTCGGCTCGAAAAGTTGCCGGGGGCACCCTTGAAGGACAATTGTTATTCGGACTCTCATTATCGGTTAAGGGGCACCTCAGTGGACACCTGCTATTCGCACCCCAAGTCAGGATAGGGGGACACCCTTTCTTCTTCGTTTGAAAACTGTTTTTTTGGCGGGAAATGAAATTCTCAACTGGCAGAAGTTTGATCACAAAAATGAAGGGGTTACGGGTCGATACAATGGCTGAAATTTGATAGAGAGATGTGATATAGGTTAAGGAACACATTTTGGGCAGTGGGTTCGATCGGAATTGGCTGGAAAACGCGTGATGATTCACACACCCAAAACAGAGCACGTGTACTGTAACACGAGCAAAATTGAAGTTCTTGTGTGCATGGAGGAGTTCTACTAGCGTTGAAAGAGTGATGAGACGTGGAGAAGGCTAACTAGAGCGTGCATGATCAAATCTAACGCATGCATGGGCTTAAAAATGGAAATTAACGTTATTATGGGCAGCAAGGAATATTCGGATTAAATGGAGAATATACGCAATAAATGAGGGGATTTTTGGTCCTGAAACACTATAAATACAAGGCAAAACAGTTTGGGAAAGGTTAGCACGGGATTGGGAGAGATTTAGAGCCGAGAGAATCACCAGAAGAGTCGACAGAGAAAAAGTTCTGCTGCTGTCAAAGGAAGAACACGAAGAACATTGTACAGTCCAGGAAAGTCGTTGGTTAGTGTCGCATATTTGCGACAATTCTCAGTTTCTTTCCCGCGACGAGCTTACATCACTTCTGAAGTGTCGTTCTTCCCTACGCTTCCTGTGTGTCGCAAAGCACAGTCTTAAAACGATTTCTTTTTATTTCATCATTTGTACTCAACTTTTGAGCATTAATAAAATCTTTTGAGTATTTTTCCAACATGATGAGAGGCTAAATTCTTGGTATTTTCCAACATGATGAGAGGTTTGTTGGAAAATACCTCCGGAGTGGTCCCATGGCAGAATCAGGCTGCGGCTGGCGTCTTTTATACTCGATAAAATTATCATGTAACAGAACTTAATTGTGATTGCATTGATGTTGTTACATTTCTTAAATAGGCGGTGGTGGTGGTGGTGGGAGGAGGTGGTGGTGGTAATCGGTGGTTGGTGGTGGTGATAATCGGAGGTGGTGGTGGTGGTAATCGGCGGTGGTGGGCGGTGGTGGTGGTAATCGGTGGTTGGTGGTGGTGATAATCGGAGGTGGTGGTGGTCGTAATCAGCGGTGGTGGTGGGAGGATATGGTGGTTATGTATATATATATATATATATATATATATATATATATATATATATATATATATATATATATGTGGTTATTAGGTTGGTTTTAAATTAAATTAGGTTAAGGGTAGGTTAGTCATTTCAACGTTTTAGGACACCCCTTATCACTATAGGGAAGGTGGCCTAATAAAATCATGGTCCCCTCAAAAAAACCATGGTCCCTAAAAAATCATTCATTGATTAGGGGTACCCATAACCGCCAAATGATGCTCAAGATGATACGATATCGCATAAAAAATCAAATAAACTCTGAGAAATTAGAGTACGGCCAGGTTTCGATCTCGGGGTCAGGGTTTGCATACAATATGCTAGAATAGGGTTTGTTTAATGTTTCGGGGAATATTCCAAAGGAATCTTACTTGTAAATGGATGGATTCATCGTTCTTACGAAATTTTCGACTTATAGTTGTCCACTCACGGCCAGGTTTCGATCTCGGAGCCAGGGTTTGCATACAATATGCTAGAATAGGGTTTGTTTAATGTTTCATGGAATATTCCAAAGGAATCTTAGCTGTAAATGGATGGATTCATTTTTCTTACGAAATTTATGACTTATAATAGTCCACTCACGGGAAGGTTTCGATCTCGGAGCCAGGGTTTGCATATAATATGCAAAAATATGGTTTGTTTAAGGTTTCAGGAAATATTCTGAAGGAATCTTACCTGTAAATGGATGGATTCATCGTTCTTACAAAGTTTCCGACAAATTTTGTTGTCGGAGCCAAGGTATGCATACAATATGCCAGAATAGGGTTTGTTTAAGGTTTCGGGAAATATTTCGAAGGAATCTTATGATAGACGCATTTATGTGTCTATTTTCATCTCTTTTGTGTATTTTGTTAGACTCGTTTTCGTCCTTATTATGGTGTTTTGTGTGTTTGTAGGTATTTTTTTGGAAATAAATAATTTTGGAAAAATCGGCTCGAAAAATTATGCGGAGCATCCCCGGAGGATATTTGTTATTCGGACTCTCTGCTTTGGATAAGGGGCACCCACTTGACAAGGGGTGACCAATTGCTATTCGCACCCCTGAACTGGATAGGGGGAGGTCATCTTCTTTGTTTGAATTTGGTTTTGGCGGGAATACTTAATGCAGACGCTGTTGATTTTGGGTCGGATTGTTGGAGGGATTTCAGCGAGATTCAATCGCTAGAAACGGTTGGGCTGGGCCTGAATACACTAGACAGGGTATATGCAAGCGATTTGATCGAGTAACTTGGGCCAGAAATCCGAGTTTGGAAGTAAACAGGGGACCGAGATATTTTAGAAGATTATGTTAATTACGGAAGCTGTGTGAAGATTAGGAGAAGATATTTGGGAAGATATTCTCTCATGATATTATACGAACAATTTAAGACAATCCAGAGACGCGAAGAAGAGTTAAACAGGGAAGAAAATCCCATATCCTGCATGAAATACAAAGAAAATATTCCCGACGTTAATGGAGATTTCTAGGAGTTATTGTGAAGATTTGAAGGCATTAAACAGTATATAAAGGCTCTTTGGGTCAGCTAGCGAAGTTTAGAGAGAATTGGGAGAGGTTTAGAGCACTACAGGGCAAGAAAATTGAAGTTGCAGAGATTCTGGTTCTGCTGTTGTTGCTGCTCGAGGAGGAAGAAGAAGAGGAAGAACAGACTACCAAAGGCAGTCGTTTACCAACAAAGACAACGACTGTCGTTCGTGGGTCATACTTTTTCAACGACAACAGCACTTTATCTCTATCGTTGATTCTGGAAACCTTCTGTGGGTCGCAGAATCCTGTTTTATATCATTTTCTTGTCTTTCTCTTCATTGTAAAACACTTTTGAGCATCAATGAAATATTTTGAGAGGTTTTCCAACATGATGAGCGGCTAAAATACCTGGTGATTGAGGCAATGGAGGATCTATTCACTCATGTTTGATTGGTAATATTTTTATTTATAATTTCGTTAATTATTTATTTTATTTAATTCACTTGGATAAAAATATAAAAAAGGGGATAAAATGGTTTTCTTAATTATTTGTGAATCAGTTTGATGTTTTATGCTTAGAATATATTCTTTGATAGATCATGCTTAAGGATTACAACTTAATATTTGGACACCTTTTAAATTAAAAAGTGATTTAATAAGAAAAAGAGCTTAATAATAATTTCTGAAATATTATTTACAACTAATCAACTTGATGTAATAGTGAATCCTGAGCCTTCATCTTTCTAAAATCTTGACATTACTATTAATTTCCTTCATTTATTTATTTGTTTAAATCTTAAAAAAAAAAAGAGTTACCTTCACAAGTTCAAAAAGAACCCCCTTTTACCACTATCTACAACAACTTTTGAAAAAACATCAAATTTTTGGCGCCGCCGATGCGGACCTGTGCTTAGGTAGATTTTTTTTTTTAGGTTTTTTATTTTTTTTTTTCCTTTTAACGTTTCTTTTTGTCTTTGATTTGCAGGTTCGAAGTGGAGTACTAAGGACCTTGGAAGGAAAAGCGAAAGAGAAATATTTTTTTTTGTTTTATATATAGAAAAGAGAGAAAAAAAAAGAGAGATTTTTATTTTTTTAGGTTATTTTTCTTTTTCTTTTGCACTTTACTTTATTTGGACTTTGGACTGGACTCTTGGACTTTATTATTATATTTTTTTAAACCCTACGGAAGGGTAGTTAAATACAAACTGTGTGCAGGGAAGGACGGTGATTACAATATCACCTCGGCCCCTCGGGTTCGCACACGGCATAGGAGTCGTGGCCCGAGTCGACGACAACGGTTCATTCCCCGTCTGGTACGGGAGGTAAGTCCTATCGAAACAATCGCGAATCTCCTGTAAGCGAGTTACTGTATTCCTTAAGGTGATCATTGATTGAGGACGAATTTGGACTGTCTTTATTTTCCTAGTAAAGGGAAAGGCCTGGCCTAAACAAGATAACGGTTCGGATTTCATCACCACTCCCTTCTTGCCCGCTTTAGGAGAACAAAACCTAACGCGAACCCAAGCTTTAAAATCTGATTAGAAAGAGACCTATAGGGTATCGATCTTGTTAGGAAAATTTTTCTAAGGATATTGGTTATTGTTTTAGCATACTTCGAAGTTCATGACGGTTTCTGTGAGTTGAATGCGTGACTGCGCCGCCTTGTACTGCGGTGAGGCCTTGGGTATCAAAGCTCCACTAAGCTTCCCTCGCCTCGATTCAACTTACTTTGACTCGGATTGATTCCAGAGGGGTTTGCTTAAATTATAACGAATTCCCTTTCGAGATATAGAAGCTAGTCTAGAAACAATCTAAGTGAGACATCATGCTTGTTGTTTGCTAGAAATCTCTAGGTTTGCTGTGGTAAAGTCGAGTCATCCTGCTGTGTGATTGCTAGAACCTTCCTGTTAGGATTTTTATTTCTTTTTGATTTTTTTAGTGTATGCCCGATTTTATTAATAGGGCTTGGAAAAGAGATACTCTAGGTCGATTGATTAGCGAAAAACCTAGTAGTTCTTCTGATATAAGCAGGGAGCTCGAAGATTGTTCTTTTGAGAGCCCTGTTTTTGGAAACTTCAGTTTTGAGAAACTGCGTCTTTGTGAAGAAATTTCTCCTAGACCTTTGGTAGTGCCAGAAATGGCAACTTTAAAAGCTTTATTGAACCCAACTAGGACCTCTCGTCCGTCTTGTATCAAGTTAGCTGAAACCGAGGCAAATTATGAACTCAAACCTGGGACTTTACAGATGCTCCCAACCTTTTTAGGAAAAGAGAATGAGAACCCCTATTTTCATGTTAGGAAATTTGAGGAAGTATGTAGTACTCTGAAAATTAAAAACCTTAGTGATGATGCACTAAAACTTAGGTTATTCCCCTTTTCCTTAAAAGATAAAGCCAAATCTTGGCTGTATAGTTTGGATTCTGAGTCAATTGAAACCTATGAACAACTTACATCTGCCTTTATACATAAGTTTTCCCCAAGGCACAAAACATCGTCTATTAGGACACAAATTTGTACTTTTGCTCAACAAGAGGGAGAATCTTTATATAGGTATTTAGAAAGGTTCAATGACTTAATTTCTCAATGTCCTCATCATGGTTTAGAGAAGGTTAGCTTATTTCAGATCCTATACGAGGGTTTAGACTATTCAACAACGACCATGGTTGAGTCCTTATGTACAGGTGGGTTTGAGAATAAAACTGTTGATGAGGCGATGACATTTTTGAATGAAATCGCCAATAAGACCCAACAATGGGAAAATAATAGGGAACCCCAGAAAACAATTCTTCTAACTAGAGGAAATGTCAATAGGGTAGAAGGATCCTATGAGTCAGATGCTAAAATAGCAGCCATAGCCAAAAGGTTAGAAGCGTTGGAATTAGGTCATTCTAGTGGTACTAGTGGTAGAATAGATCCTTTTTGGGAAGACCATACTGTTGAAGAGCAAGCCAATGCTCTTTATAACAACACTAGATTCGATAACCGTCAGAAGTTTGACCCTTATTCAGAAACCTATAACCCTGGCTGGAGAAACCATCCGAACCTTTCTTGGTCTAAGGGCCATAATCAAGGTCAGTCTAGTAACTCTCAAGCTCCCCCAGGTTTTGGCTATCCTAAGATGCCCCGGCACAGTTTCACAACCCTTCGGATAAGAAGATTATGAGTCTAGAAGAGTGTCTTGCTTTGTTAACTCGTAACACTATGCAGTTTCAGCAATCTGTTGCTCAAGGAATAGAAGAAAATAAGAGAATAGGTCAGGCTAACTCTCAGGCTATTTCCGAGTTGAAAACCCAGGTTAGTCATATAAATGAGTCTTTGAGGGAAAAAGGTAAGTTTCCTAGTCAAACTCAACTCAATACTAAAGCAGAGAAATCGTACAATCATGTGAACTCTATTAAAACCCTTAGGAGTGGAAAGAAAGTTGACAATAAGGTTGCCATGCCTGATAGTGAACATGTTGTAGTTCACCCTTATGAGCCAGAAAATGAGAAGACTGATAGAGTCTCCAAAGAGACCAATGAGGGTCCTGATGAGCCCGGCTTTGTTCCCAGAGCCCCGTTCCCCCAGCTGCTAGTTCCGACTAAGAGGGAGTCCAACTTTAATGATTTGGAGGTTTTTAAGCAGGTTAATATCAACCTTCCGTTATTAGATGCAATTAGGCAGATTCCCTCTTATGCCAAGTTCCTTAAGGACTTGTGTACGGGAAAGCGTAAGCTCAGTGTCCAGAAGAAAGCCTTCATAGCTAGTCATGTGAGTTCTATTATTCAGAAGACCACTACTCCTAAGTATAAAGACCCAGGGTCCCCTACCATTGCTTGTACAATAGGTAAGTACCGTGTTGAGAAAGCGTTGCTTGAATTAGGAGCCAGTGTGAACTTACTGCCATATGATGTAGTTTTGAGATAGTGGTAAAAGTGGTTCGATTCTCAGACTTGCGAAGGGTAAAATATAGACTTAAATTCTAAAACTAAAATAGAAAACAAACTAAAAATTGTCACAAACTCAATCAAAGATGATATCAGTATTAAAAGAACACTGAGGCTAAGATTCCCCTATTTTCCAAGTTCAAAGTGATTTAATCCCAATATTTATATTTATGCAATTTTCTCGTTCAAGTTGATTCTAACTTATTGCAACTAGTAGATTCTCAAAATAACAAGTGTAAATCCGAAGCATAGAACATCAAAAACCTAGGTCCAAGTATGTTCTATCAAAAGAAATCACAATTGCTTAACAAGGATCATTCAAACAATTTTCAACCAAGGCAAATAATCATAAAATAATTTCAAATAAATAAAAATAGAATATACCACTTCTTGTTGGAAAAATAGCTTCCTCTATCGCCTCAGCAATGGGGTTTGGCTCCTCATATTAATCACTTGCTCAAAATATATGTTTATAGCTCAAAACGTGTTTACAAGAGGTGAAACAATAAAACAGAAGAATTGCAACAGAAATAACTGATGCAAAGGCGCTGTTCAATTGTTACAGTGAAAGAAAAGGTGACGGACAGTTCAGCTGTTACAGAGAAGTGATGTTGCGAATTTGAGACAATGTTCTTCCTTGCAACGTTTGTTCTTCAGCAGCAGCAGAAACACGTAACTTCCTGCAACTCTGATTCTCGCCTCCTGAGTGCTCTAAACTACTCCAAACTCTTCGTCATCCTTCTAGGGGACCTAAACATCCTATTTATACACAAAAGGGTCATTGAATCTTTCCCAGATCGCTTCGAAATCTCTTCTTTCCTTCCTTGGCAGTCACGGCAATAATCTCTTCCCTAATTCGTGTCACGCGTTTCTAAGCTCTCCCAATTATATCAAACTCTTCCTTAGATAGAATATGTATCTTTGGAACGAATTTCCTGCCTTTAATCTCTCTGATTTCCAAAAACAAACTCGACAGGGACGTGTTTCCTTATTTGCTCTGTTTCTTTTTTCCGGCAATTCCAGCCCAATTCGATCGGTCCAATTGCTTCTAATGAACTTATTAAGTCATATCAAGTCCAGCCCAATCAATTTCCGGTGTTGAATCTCCTTGAAACAGCTCCAAAAATCGAGTCCAAAATCTGCAGACGCTGCACATAGTTTCCCGCCAATTTTTTGCATTTGAATTTTGAAGAAGAAGACCTCCCCCTATCCAGTTCTGGTGTCCCTTTAGCACATGCCCGAAATGGGTTACCCCTTATCCAAAGCAAGAGTCCGAATAGCAAATGTCCTCCCAGGTGCCTTTAACAACTTTTCGAGCCAATTTCGCCGCAAAAGCTTATTTCACCAAAAACACCTACAAAGAGATAAAATACCGAAATAAGTACAAAAATGGGTACTAACAATATATACAATAGAGATGAAAATAGACACATAAATGCGTCTATCAAATACCCCCAAACTTATTATTTGCTAGTCCTCGAGCAAATCAAAACTACAAAATAAAATCCTAACTCACTGTCGCAGGCATCGTCGATTGCATTTAGCGTATGCAATAAGACTTTAAACCCCTAGGTGGCCCTAGTGGACGAGTTATAGTCTCGGGAGGGCTTACTAGAGATATACCCACAAAACCTTTATACTCCAGACCTTAGCTATCTACGCAGAACCTTGGAAGGCACTAAAGAATCTCCTTGGTTGGCATACTTATTGACTACAGTAGGAAGTACCCTGATGCGAAATTCCAATTGTTGTACACGAGTTTGCTCTCAAGCATACTAAAATTCATATAAAGTGACAGAGCTCTACTCAGATAGTTGCACTATGGACATCATATTCTGAGTCAAAACTAATCACATGGATAGATCAAGAAGATGGATATAGAAAAACATAGATGATTTTGATGTTTACTAAGTGAACGGCGTTTCCCATATCTATCTGAAGGCCTCCGCCAAAATGAACCTATCCTAATGGATTGAGATATTAGTCTGACTAATATCAACACACTAGCATATACAAGGGAACCAGTGGTCGATAACCTAACTCTAGGTCAACACAACTGGCATATACAAGGGTACCAGTGGTCGACTTTATTGAATTTATTCCTTTTGGTCAAATGGTCTGGTCTCAATTTTTTTTTTTTTCATAATAATTTTTTTTTCAACTTTTTGGTAACTACCATTTTTTTTTTTTATCTTTCTCAATCACTCTAATTCACCCTAGCATTGGTAACAACTTGAATCGTGGGACCCACCTATCACTTAGAGAAACATAGTTTAAAAACAAAATAAAATAAAAATAGAAGTGAAAAGGACTCAACGAGATATGGTGCAACTATCATGTTATTTCTAACACCTGAGCTCTGTGCTTTTATGAATAGACTCTTTAGATGTTACCATCTAATCAGATTGGTTCCTCAACTCCTACAATCAAAATGCTTCCATCCACTTAGATTAGTTAGTGCAATCCTAAATAGGCATAAATTTCTAAGCTTTGGAGTTTATTTATTCATACTGCAACTAAAAAGTTTCTCCCATACCCCAAAACTTAAATCTAACTTTGTCCTCAATGTTCTAAAGATGAAATTAAAAGCATGAACAAGGAGAAACTGTTACCATTGAAGCAAAAGAGTTAAGGAAAGATATTACCGTGTTGCATGAGATTGGGTTACCTCCCAAGAAGTGCTAAGTTTAAAGTCTTCAGCCAGACATCAAGTTTCATAAAATGGCTAGTTACCTTTCAAATCATATATCAGTAGTCGAAATAACTGTGGGTCATCAAAACCAAATAAAACTGCCACTAATATGAAACAACTGCACAGGATCAGAAAAAATAACATAAGGAGCACAACCTCATTGAAAGTTTCTTGCAAGACAACTGGATTGGGCTTCATATGAGTGTCTTGAAAAATAGATTCATCCGAAAAACGGGACTTTAATAGCTGGATTTCCTCCTGGATAGTATCAGGAGGATCGGGTTGAGGAGTCTGAATAGACTCAAGTGATACCTCATATGCAGTAGGCTCGAGTCCCAAGTTAGGGACTTCTATTTGACGATCACTACCCCCAAACTTAGAATTTTGGGTGTCTCTAAATAGACTAGTCACAATATTCCTAACTTCTAGACCATCAGGTTCCTGAAAAAGGTCAATTGCTTTCTCTGATTATAATGGGGTGGTTCATCCTCTAAATTCTTTTGAGGTATACTAGCTGTAGGACTTATATGTTTCATATCCTGTATGGTCAACCCTAGAGTTTCTTTATTGTCTTGAAGCACGATTTCTGGCCTGCTGTCCTGATCGGATGCTATAATCACAGCAAAGTCTTAGATGGCCCTAAGAATGCAGATTTAGGGTCCAACTTAGGAGGCTCTTCTAAACAAGGGATTAAGGTAGACTCAAAAGCTTGTAATGGTTCGAACCTAGCTATTTATCAGTATCTAACATAGGAATAGAATCCAACATAGCATTCACTTGTTCAATGTTGCTCTTCGTCGAAATCCATGTTAAAGTGGGCTAGACAACTCTCTAATGGATCTTCCGATGCGATATTTGGTAATGACTCCTGAACTAAGGTTCCTATCATGTTCACCTCTTCAATGCACGTGTCATCTAGCTCAGAATGTAGCTTATTGACATTAAAAATATTTAACTCAATAGTCATATTACCAAAAGATAGATTCATAATACCATTTCGACAGTTTATGATCGCATTAGACGTAGCTAAAAATGGGCGACCTAAAATCACAGGTATCTGGTTCTCTGGGTCAGGGACAGGTTGGGTATCTAAGACCACGAAATCCACAGGATAAATAAACTTGTCGACCTCAATAAGAACATCCTCGATAACTCCTCGAGGAATTTTGACAGACCTATCAGCTAACTGCAGTGTTATCTGAGTAGGTTTCATTTCACCAAGACCTAGCTGTAAGTACACATGGTACGGCAGTAAGTTCACACTGGCTCCTAAGTCAAGTAAAGCTTTTCTACCCGGTGTTTACCTTTGCAAGCAATGGTTGGGGAACCTGGGTCTTTGTACTTTGGAGTGGTAGTGTTCTGAATGATTGAACTTACATGACTAGCTAAAAAGGCTTTCTTATGGACGCTAAGTTTTCGCTTTCGCGTACACATATCCTTAAGGAACTTGGCATAAGCAGGAATTTGCCTAATTGCATCTAATAAAGGAAGGTTTATGGTAACTTGCTTAAAAACCTCCAATATGTCATTAAAGTTCGATTCCTTCTTTGTTGGTGCTAACAGCTGGGGAAATGGGGCTCTAGGCACAGGATCAGACCTCTCAGGAACCGAGTCAGCATCATTGGAAATTTTATCAGTCCCCTCAGTTAGCGGTCCTGAGGGATGAGATCCTGAGGGGTGAACTACAGTATGTTCACTATCGGGCATGTTTACCTGATTGTCTACTACTCTACCACTCCTAAGGGTTCTAATAGCATTCAACTGATTCGATGGTTGCACCTACTTCATGAGATCCTCTAGGGTTGAGTTTGACTAGGAAACTTACCTCTTTCTCTTAAAGACTCATTTATATGACTAACCTGGGTTTTCAACTCGGAAATAGCCTGAGAGTTAGCCTGACCTATTCTCTCATTTTCTTCTATACCTTGAGCAACAGATTGCTGAAACTGCATAGTGTTACGAGTTAACAAAACAAGAGACTCTTCTAAACTCATAATCTTCTTATCCGGAGGGTTCTGAAACTGTGCCGGGGCTGAAGGATTCTTAGTATAGCCAAAACCTGGGGGAGCTTGAGAGTTACTAGACTGACCTTGATTCTGGCCCTTAGACCACGAAAAGTTGGGATGGTTTCTCCAGCCAGGATTATAGGTTTCTGAATATGGGTCAAACTTCTGACGGTTATCAAACCTAGTGTTATTATAGAGAGCATTGGCTTGCTCTTCAACAATATTGCCTTCCCAAAAAGGCTCTATTCTACCACTAGTATGACCCACTTCTAAAGCTTCTAACCTTTTTGCTATATCAACAATTTTGGCATCTGATTCGTAGCTTTCTTCTACCTATTAACGTTTCCTCTGCCTAGAAGAATTGTTTTCTGGGGTACCCTATTACTTTCCCATTGTTGTGTCTTTTCGGCGATTTCATGCAAGTATGTCATCGCATTATCAACTGTTTGGTTTCAAACCCACCTGTACACATGGACTCTACTGTAGTTGTGGTGGGATAATCTAAACCCTCATAAAGGATCTGAACTAACCTAACCTTTTCTAAACCATGATGAGGACATTGGGATAATAAATATTGAACCTTTCCAGATACCTATACAAAGATTCTCCCTCCTGTTGTGTAAACGTGCAGATTTGCGTCCTAATAGACGAGGTTTTGTGCCTAGGGAAAAACTTGTTCAAAAAGGCAGATTTAAGTTGTTCATAGGTTTCAATTGATTTGGAAGCCAAACTATACAGCCACGACTTGGCTTTATCTTTTAAGGAAATGGGGAATAACCTGAGTTTTAAAGCATCATCATCAAGGTTTCTAATTTTCAGGTTACTACAGATTTCCTCAAAGTCCCTAACATGGAAATAGGGGTTTTCATTTTCTTTTCCTAAAAAGATTGGGAGCAACTGTAAGGTTCCAGGCTTAAGTTCATAATTTGCTTCAGTTTCAGGTAACTTGATACACGAGGGACGAGTAGTCCTAGTAGGATTCAACAAGGCTTTCAAAGTTGCCATTTCTGGCGCTATTGGACTATCAGGGATTTTCTCTTCAAACGGACGTTCAAAAACGGAGTCTTCACGAATCGGACTCTCTAAATTGAGGTAATCAAGACGCTTAGAACTACTAGGTTTCTCTTTAACAAATCTACCTATGGCGTCTCTTTTACGTTCAGGCATGCAACAGAATAAGGAAGGAAATTCTATGCAAACACAAAACAAGGATGACTCAACCAAATCAAACCTAAATTTCTAGCAAACAAAAAGTATGATGGATCCACTTAGATTGTCACTAGAGCATCTTCTATTCTTTCGAAAAGGAACTCGTTACAATCTGAGCAAACCCCACTGGAATCAATCCGAGTCAAAGTAAGTTGAATCAAGGAGAGGGAAGTTCAGTGGAGCTTTGATACCCAAGGCCTCACCGATTACAAGGCGGCGCAGTCACGCATTCAACTCACAGAAACCGTCAAGAACTTCGAAGTATGCTCAAAAGAGTAACCAATATTCTTCGAACGACTTTCCTATTAAGCTCGTTACCCTATAGGTCTCGTTCTAGTCAAAATTTTAGGCTTAGGTTCGCGTTTGGTTTCGTGTTCCTAAGGCGGGCAAGAAGAGAACGGTGATGAAATCTGAACCCTTATCTTGTATGGCCAGTCCTTGCCCTTTACTAGGAATTAAAAGCAACCGTATTCAAGTCCTCAGCATATATTCACCTTAAGGAATACAGTAAACCCGCTGACAGGGGATTCGCGGGTGTTTAGAAAAACTTGCCTCCCATACCAGACGGGCGAAGAACCGCTGAAGTCGACTCGGGCCACAACTCCTATGTTATGTACGAACCCGAGGGGCCGAGGTGATATCGTAATCACCGTCCTTCCCTGCACACAGTTTGTATTTAAACCAACCCTTCCTTAGGGTTTAAAAATAATAATGTCCAAAGTCCAATGTCCAAGTGTCCAAAAAGAAAAGAAAAAATTACAAAAATAGCACACCCTAATACAGTTCTCTCTCTCTCTCTTTTTTTTTAATAAAGAAAAATAAACAAACCCTAAAAAAATAAAAGAAAAGAAAATATCTAAAAAGAAATTGTCTTCTTTTCCGTTCTTTTCGCTTTAATCTTTTGCTCCAAGTCTTTATGCTTTAAGTTCCAGTCTTTACGAAATCACCAAACTCCTTGGCTCAATTCGCTTTATGATCCAAAACCTGTAGACAAAAGACAAATACCCAAAAACGTAAAAAAAAAAATAAAAATAAAAAAAATAAAAAAAACTAAAAACTAAAAAAATAAATAAAAGAAAACTAAGTCTAAAAACCCTAAAAGCAAATCCGCGTCGGCGGCGCCAAAAATTGATGTAGTTTTGAGATAGTGGTAAAAGTGGTTCGATTCTCAGACTTGCGAAGGATAAAATATAGAGTTAAATTCTAAAACTAAAATAGAAAAAAAACTAAAAATTGTCACAAACTCAATCAAAGATGATATCAGTATTAAAAGAACACTGAGGCTAAGATTCCACTATTTTCCAAGTTCAAAGTGATTTAATCCCAATATATATATTTATGCAATTTTCTCGTTCAAGTTGATTCTAACTTATTGCAACTAGTAGATTCTCAAAATAACAAGTGTAAATCCGAAGCATAGAACATCAAAAACCTAGGTCCCAGTATGTTCTATCAAAAGAAATCACAATTGCTTAACAAGGATCATTCAAACAATTTTCAACCAAGGCAATAATCATAAAATAATTGCAAATAAATAAAAATAGAATATACCACTTCTTGTTGGAAAAATAGCTTCCTCTATCGCCTCAGCAATGGGGTTTAGCTCCTCATATTTATCACTTGCTTAAAATATATGTTTATAGCTCAAAAAGTGTTTACAAGAGGTGAAACAATAAAACAGAAGAATTGCAACAGAAATAACTGATGCAAAGGCGTTGTTCAATTGTCACAGTGAAAGAAAAGGTGACGGACAGTTCAGCTGTTACAGAGAAGTGATGTTGCGAATTTGAGACGCTGCTCTTCCTTGCAACGTTTGTTCTTCAGCAGCAGCAGAAACACGTAACTTCCTGCAACTATGATTCTCGCCTTCTGATTGCTCTAAACTACTCCAAACTCTTCGTCATCCTTCTAGGGGACCTAAACATCCTACTTATACACAAAAGTGTCATTGAATATTTTCCAAATCGCTTCGAAATCTCTTCTTTCCTTCCTTGGCAGTCACGGCAATAATCTCTTCCCTAATTCGTTTCACGCGTTTCTGAGCTCTCCCAATTATATCAAACTCTTCCTTAGATAGAATATGTATCTTTGGAACGAATTTCCTGCCTTTAATCTCTCTGAATGTCCAAAAACAAACTCGACAGGGACGTGTTTCCTTATTTGCTCTGTTTCCTTTTTCCGGCAATTCCAGCCCAATTCGATCGATCCAATTGCTTCTAATGAACTTATTAAGTCATATCCAGTCCAGCCCAATCAATTTCCGGTGTTGAATCTCCCTGAAACAGCTCCAAAAATCGAGTCCAAAATCTGCAGACGCTGCACATAGTTTCCCGCCAATTTTTTTGCATTTGAATTTTGAAGAAGAAGACCTCCCCCTATCCAGTTCTGGTGTCCCTTTAGCACATGCCCGAAATGGGTTACCCCTTATCCAAAGCGAGAGTCCGAATAGCAAATGTCCTCTCAGGTGCCTTTAACAACTTTTCGAGCCAATTTCGCCGCAAAAGCTTATTTCTCCAAAAACACCTACAAAGAGATAAAATACCGAAATAAGTACAAAAATGGGTACTAACAATATACACAATAGAGATGAAAATAGACACATAAATGCGTCTATCACCATACCATGTGTACCTTAAGCTAGGACTTGGTGAGATGAAACCTACACAGATGACACTTCAGTTAGCTGATAGGTCCGTTAAAATTCCTCGTGGTGTGATCGAGGATATTCTCATAGAGGTCGACAAGTTTATATATCCGGTGGATTTTGTTATCCTAGATACCCAACCTATCCCTGACCCAGAGAACCAAATACCAGTGATTTTAGGTCGCCCATTTTTAGCTACATCCAATGCGATCATTAACTGTCGAAATGGTATTATGAATTTGTCTTTTGGTAATATGACTATTGAGCAGAACATTTTTAATATTAGTAAGCTACCCTCTGAACTAGATGACTCGAATATAGAAGAGGTGAACATGATAGGAACATTAGTCGAGGAGTCATTACCAAACACTTTGTTAGAAGATCCATTAGAGAAATGTCTAGCTCACTTTGGGATTGATTTTGATGATGATAAGGTGATTAATGAGGTGAATTCTTTGTTAGATTCAACCCCTTCGTTAGATACTAGTAATGGATGGAAACCTAAGTTCGAACCACTACCAGTTTCTAAGTCTTCCCTAGTTCCTTCTTTAGAATAGCCTCCTAAGTTGGACCTAAACCATTTCCAGATACCCTGAAGTATGTGTTTTTAGGCCCGTCTGAGACTTTACCTGTGATTGTTTCTTCCGACTTGGATAGAGATCGGGAAAGTAGGCTAGTAACCGTCCTTCAAAACAACAACAAAGCTTTAGGGTGGACCATAGCATACATTAAGGGTATAAGTCCTACTGTTTGTATGCATCAGATTTATTTAGAGGAAGACACCAAACCTTCTAGGGAGATGCAACGTCGACTAAACCCCAATATGAAAGAAGTAGTTCGAACTGAGGTTCTTAAGCTATTAGATGCAGGAATTATCTACCCTATTTCAGACAGTAAGTGGGTCATCCCCGTTCAGGTTGTTCCCAAGAAATTTGGTATTACTGTAGTCCAGAATGATAACAATGAGTTAATCCCGACCCGAGTGACCACGGGTTGGCGTGTTTGTATTGACTATAGGAAATTGAACAAGGTCACTAGGAAGGACCACTTTTCCCTTCCCTTCATCGACCAGATGCTAGAGAGATTAGCTGGACATAGTCACTACTGCTTTTTAGATGGCTACTCTGGATATAATCAGATCGTTATTTCCCCAGAAGACCAGGAGAAAACCACTTTTACCTGTCCCTTTGGTACCTTTGCGTATAGACGCATGCCTTTCGGGCTATGTAATGCCCCTGCGACTTTTCAGCGTTGCATGATGAGCATATTTTCTGACATGGTAGAACGGTTCTAGAGGTCTTTATGGATGATTTTTCAGTGTGGTTTGGTTCGTCTTTCGATGAGTGCTTGCATCATTTGTCATTATTTTTGACTAGGTGTAAGGAAAAGAATTTAGTGCTTAATTGGGAGAAATGTCACTTTATGGTTCGTTCAGGAATTGTTCTAGGGCATATTGTATCTTCAAAGGGTATAGAGGTAGTAGAGCCAAAGTTGACCTTATTAAAACTTTACCGGTCCCAAAAACCGTAAGAGATATTAGGTCATTCTTAGGGCATGCTGGTTTTTATTGTCGTTTCATTAAGGATTTTAGCTTGATGTCTAGACTCTTTGCCAATTTGCTTGCAAAAGATGTTAAGTTTTTCTTTGATAATGCTTGTTTAGAGGCTTTTGAGAAGCTTAAGTCATTACCACTACCGCCCCCATAGTCCAGGCACCCAACTGGAACCTACCCTTTGAGATCATGTGTGATGCTTCAGATTATGCTATTGGTGTTGTGCTAGGTCAGCGAGAAAATAAGTTACTTCATGTGATTTACTACTAGCAAAACTCTGAATGATGCCCAGTTGAACTATACCACTACCGAGAAGGAACTATTAGCCATTGTGTTTGCCTTAGACAAGTTTAGACCCTATCTCTTAGGTTCTAAGATCATCATATATACTGATCATGCTGCTTTAAAATATCTTTTGTCTAAGAAGGATACTAAACCTAGATTGATTAGGTGGATTCTGTTGTTGCAAGAGTTTTCTCCAGACATTAGAGACAAAAAGGGTGCCGAAAATGTTGTAGCAGATCACTTGTCTAGGCTAGTTGTTAGTTCCCCAGATGATTCCCTTCCTATAAGGGATAGCTTTCCTGATGAACAATTGTTCTTTGTTACCCAATTACCTTGGTATGCGAATATAGTGAACTATCTTGTTACTGGTCGAATGCCCCAACATTGGGGTAAACAAGATCGTTCTAGATTTTTAGCCGAGGTTAAGCACTTCTTTTGGGATGATCCTTATTTGTTTAAGTATTGTCCAGACCAGATTATTAGGAGATGTATACCTGAGAGTGACCAGTCCAGTATTATTTCCTTTTGTCATGATCATGCTTGTGGGGGTCACTTTAGTGCTAAGAAGACTGCTGCTAAGATATTGCAGTGTGGATTCTATTGGCCTTCGTTGTTTAAAGACTCCCATAGTTACTGTGTTACTTGTGAACGTTGCCAGAAATTAGGAACCATTTCCCGTAGGAACATGATGCCCTTGAACCCGATTCTGATTGTTGAGGTCTTTGATGTGTGGGGTATTGACTTTATGGGTCCGTTCCCTAATTCTTTTGGTAACCTATACATCCTTGTCGTGTAGACTATGTCTAAGTGGATTGAAGCGGTTGCGTGTAAAACCAATGACCATAGGGTTGTGATAGAGTTCTTGAAAGAAAATATACTTACACGTTTTGGTACACCGCGAGCTATAATTAGTGATGGAGGGTCGCACTTTTGTAATGGACCTTTTAGGCTTTTAATGAAGAAATATGGTATTACTCATAAGGTAGCTACCCCGTATCATCCACAGACTAGTGGTCAAGTTGAGGTTTCCAATAGGGAGATAAAACGTATATTAGAGAAAACAGTTAATCCTAATCGGAAAGACTGGTCGTCTAGGCTTACTGATGCCTTATGGGCTTACCGTACTGCGTTTAAGACTCCTATTGGAATGTCGCCTTATCGGCTTGTTTATGGCAAGGCATGTCATTTACCTGTTGAGTTAGAACATAGAGCTTATTGGGCTGTTAAGCAGCTAAATTTTTCACTCGACAAGGCAGGAGCCCATAGGAAACTCCAGCTCAATGAGTTGGAAGAGATTCGTAGAGATGCGTATGATAGTGCGAAGGAGTATAAGAACAAAATGAAACTTGTGCATGATAGGAATATTCTAAGAAAGACATTTTCTCCAGGTCAAAAAGTTCTTCTGTATGATACCCGCTTACATCTTTTCCCTGGGAAGTTGCGTTCTCGGTGGACGGGTCCTTTTATTGTTCGCACTGTTTTTCCTCATGGAGCTGTTGAAATTAAGTCACCGGATGGTAGTAGTTCTTCGAAGGTTAACGGTCAGAGATTGAAACCCTTTTTAGAGCCCTTGCCTACAGGTGATGTTGAGGAGGTCCCTCTGGAGGACCCTGTTTACCCTTGATTGACCATCGAGGCGGATTGTATGTTGTATATTAGTTTTTGATTTTCTTCACCCAGGTACTATCTTTCCAACTTCTCCTCGTGTTATGTTACTTTTGGTACTGCTCTTTCATTAGAAACATTGAGGACAATGTTAGATTTAAGTTTGGGGGGGGGAAGAAACTTTTTTTAGTTTTAAGTTGCAATAAATAAACTCCAGAGCCTAGAAATTTACGCCTATTAAGGATAGCACTAACCAATCTAAGTGGATGGAAACATTTTTGTTTTAGGAGTTGAGGAACCAATCTGACTAGATGGAAACATCTATAGAGTCTATTCATAAAAGCACAGAGCTCAGGTGTTAGAAATAACATGATAGTTTCGCCATATCTCGTCGAGTCCTTTTCACTTTCTATTTTTTTTCTTTTATTTCAAGTGATTTGGTGGGGCACACGATTCAAGTTGTTACCTTTGCTAGGGTGAAATAGAGTGACTGAGTTACCTTTTCAAAAAAAAAAAAAAAAGACCGACCAGTAGACCAATCGGAATAAATACTAACACTTGGATAGCAATATGTGTGTTTCTCCCTGTCTCCGTCGCCTAAACAAGCGTGGAATGCAGGATCCACGGGAATTACCATGTAATCTGCTGACAAGAAACATGCGCTTGGGTCCACAAGGTCCAATCATGTTGTTAGTTCTTAAATAAATGTGTGTTTAATAAAGTCGACCACTGGTACCCTTGTATATGCCAGTTGTGTTGACCTAGAGTTAGGATTATTGACCACTGGTTCCCTTGTATATGCCAGTGTGTTAATATTAGTCAGACCGGTATCTCAGTCATTTAGGTTAGGTTCACCTTGGCAGAGGCCTTCAGACAGATATGGGAAACACCGTTCACTTTAACATCACCATCTATTTTTTCTTATCTCATGTGATTAGTTGACTCCGATATGATGTCCATCGTGAACTATCTTAGTAGAGCTCTGTCACTTATATGAATTTTAGTATGCTTGAGTGAAAACTCGTGTACAGTAATTGGAATTTCGCATCAGGGTACTTCCTCTTAGTCAATAAGTATGCCAACCAAGGAGGTTCTTTAGTGCTTCCAAGATTTTGTAGATAGTTAGGGTCTGGAGTAAAGGTTTTGTGGGTACACCTCTGGTAAACCCTCCGGAGACAACACTCCGCCACTAGGGCCACCTAGGGTTGTTCAAATGTCATTTTCCTTTCTAGATAATTTGCTCGAGGACTAGCAAATAATAAGTTTGGGGGTATTTGATAGACGCATTTTTGTGTCTAATTTGTCCTCAATGTCCGTATTGTTGGAACTCTATTTTTGTACTAATATTGTGTTTTTATGTATTTTTAGGAAATAAACATTTTTGGAAAATTCGGCTCGAAAAGTTGCCCGGGGCACCCTTGAAGGACAATTGTTATTCGGACTCTCACTATCGGTTAAGGGGCACCTCAGTGGACACCTGCTATTCGCACCCCAGTTCAGGATAGGGGGACACCCTTTCTTCTTCGTTTGAAAACTGTTTTTTGGCGGGAAATGAAATTCTCAACTGGCAGAAGTTTGATCACAAAAATGAAGGGGTTACGGGTCGATTCAATGGCTGAAATTTGATAGAGAGATGTGATATAGGTTAAGGAACACATTTTGGGCAGTGGGTTCGATCGGAATTGGCTGGAAAACGCGTGATGATTCACACACCCAAAACAGAGCACGTGTACTGTAACACGAGCAAAATTGAAGTTCTTGTGTGCATGGAGGAGTTCTACTAGCGTTGAAAGAGTGCTGAGACGTGGAGAAGGCTAACTAGAGCGTGCATGATCAAATCTAACGCGTGCATGGGCTTAAAAATGGAAATTATCGTTATTATGGGCAGCAAGGAATATTCGGATTAAATGGAGAATATACGCAATAAATGAGGGGATTTTTGGTCCTGAAACACTATAAATACAAGGCAAAACAGTTTGGGAAAGGTTAGCACGGGATTGGGAGAGATTTAGAGCCAAGAGAATCACCAGAAGAGTCGACAGAGAAAAAGTTCTGCTGCTGTCAAAGGAAGAACACGAAGAACATTGTACAGTCCAGGAAAGTCGTTGATTAGTGTCGCATATTTGCGACAATTCTCAGTTCCTTTCCCGCTAAGAGGTTACAACACTTCTGAAGTGCCGTTCTTCCCTACGCTTCCTGTGTGTCGCAAAGGACAGTCTTAAAACGATTTCTTTTTATTTCATCATTTGTACTCAACTTTTGAGCATTAATAAAATCTTTTGAGTATTTTTCCAACATGATGAGAGGCTAAGTTCTTGGTGATTGAGGCAATGGAGGATCTATTCACTCATGTTTGATTGATAATATTTTTATTTATAATTTCTTTAATTATTTACTTTATTTAATTCACTTGGATAAATATATAAAAAAAGGATAAAATGGTTTTCTTAATTAGTTGTGAATCAGTTTGATGTTTTATGCTTAGAATAATTCTTTGATAAATCATGCTTAAGGATTACAACTTAATATTTGGACACCTTTTAAATTAAAAAGTGATTTAATAAGAAAAAGAGCTTAATAATAATTATGAAATATTTTTGTAACCAATCAACTTGAAGTAATAGTGAATCCGGAGCCTTAGTCCATTTTAAATCTTGACATCACTCTTTGAAAATTAATTTGCTTTATTTTTATTAAGTCTAAAATTCATTGCCTTCACAAGTCTTAAAACAACCCTTTTTACCACTATCACTACAACAACTTTGAAAAAACATCACCGAACTGTTCTTCGTGTTCTTCATTTTCAAGAAGTTCGGTTAATAAATTAGGGTTTTTTGGAAAATCGGCCTAACCGAACATGGCTCTGTAACTCCTATTAAAACCCTATTTTGATGATTTCTATTCAATTGAAGCAATCAAAATCAAATTAAAGTGAAGGGTTTGTTGGAAAATACCCCCGAAGTGGTCCCATGGCAGAATCAGGCTGCGGCTGGCGGTGGTGGTGATAATCGGAGGTGGAGGTGATAATCGGCGGTGGTGGGCGGTGGTGGGCGGTGGTGGTGGTAATCGGTGGTTGGTGGTGGTGATAATCGGAGGTGGTGGTGGTGGTAATCATCGGTGATGGTGGGAGGATATGGTGGTTATATATATATATATATATATATATATATATATATATATATATATATATATATATATATGTGGTTATTAGGTTGGTTTTAAATTAAATTAGGTTAAGGGTAGGTTAGTCATTTCAACGTTTTAGGACACCCCTTATCACTATAGGGAAGGTGGCCTAATAAAATCATGGTCCCCTCAAAAAAACCATGGTCCATAAAAAATAATTCATTGATTAGGGGTATCCATCACCGCCAAATGATGCTCAAGATGATACGGTATCGCATAAAAAATCAAATAAACTCTGAGAAATTAGAGTACGGCCAGGTTTCAATCTCGGGGTCAGGGTTTGCATACAATATGCTAGAATAGGGTTTGTTTAATGTTTCGGGGAATATTCGAAAGGAATCTTACCTGTAAATGGATGGATTCATCGTTCTTACGAAATTCTCGACTTATAGTTGTCTACTCACGGCCTGGTTTCGATCTCGGAGCCAGGGTTTGCATACAATATGCTAGAATATGGTTTGTTTAATGTTTCACGGAATATTCCAAAGGAATCTTAGCTGTAAATGGATGGATTCATTTTTCTTACGAAATTTATGACTTATAATAGTCCACTCACGGGAAGGTTTCGATCTCGGAGCCAGGGTTTGCATACAATATGCAAAAATATGGTTTGTTTAAGGTTTCAGGGAATATTCTGAAGGAATCTTACCTGTAAATGGATGGATTCATCGTTCTTACAAAGTTTCCGACAAATTTCGTTCTCGGAGCCAAGGTATGCATACAATATGCCAGAATAGGGTTTGTTTAAGGTTTCGGGAAATATTTCGAAGAAATCTTATGATAGACGCATTTATGTGCCTATTTTCACCTCTTTTGTGTATTTTGTTAGTACTCGTTTTCGTCCTTATTATGGTGTTTTGTGTGTTTGTAGGTATTTTTTTGGAAATAAATCATTTTGGAAAAATCGGCTCGAAAAATTATGTGGAGCATCCCCGGAGGACATTTGTTATTCGGACTCTCTGCTTTGGATAATGGGCACCCACTTGATAAGGGGTGACCACTTGCTATTCGCACCCCTGAACTGGATAGGGGGAGGTCATCTTCTTTGTTTGAATTTGGTTTTGGCGGGAATACTTAATGCAGACGTTGTTGATTTTGGGTCGGATTGTTGGAGGGATTTCAGCGAGATTCAATCGCTAGAAACGGTTGGGCTGGGCCTGGATACACTAGACAGGGTATATGCAAGCGATTTGATCGAGTAACTTGGGCCATAAATCCGAGTTTGGAAGTAAACAGGGGACCGAGATATTTTAGATGATTATGTTAATTACGGAAGCTGTGTGAAGATTAGGAGAAGATATTTGGGAAGATATTCTCTCATGATATTATACGAACAATTTAAGACAATCCAGAGACGCGAAGAAGAGTTAAACAGGGAAGAAAATCCCATATCCTGCATGAAATACAAAGAAAATATTCCCGACGTTAATGGAGATTTCTGGGAGTTATTGTGAAGATTTGAAGGCATTAAACAGTATATAAAGGCTCTTTGGGTCAGCTAGCGAAGTTTAGAGAGAATTGGGAGAGGTTTAGAGCACTACAGGGCAAGAAAATTGAAGTTGCAGAGATTCTGGTTCTGCTGCTGCTGCTGCTCGAGGAGGAAGAAGAAGAGGAAGAACAGACTACCAAAGGCAGTCGTTTACCAACAAAGACAACGACTGTCATTCGTGGGTCATAGTTTTTCAACGACAACAGCACTTTATCTCTATCGTTGATTCAGGACGCCTTCTGTGGGTCGCAGAATCCTGTTTTATTTCATTTTCTTGTCTTTCTCTTCATTGTAAAACACTTTTGAGCATCAATGAAATATTTTGAGAGGTCTTGCAACATGATGAGCGGCTAAAATACCTGGTGATTGAGTCAATGGAGGATCTATTCACTCATGTTTGATTGGTAATATTTTTATTTATAATTTCGTTAATTATTTATTTTATTTAATTCACTTGGATAAAAATATAAAAAAAGGGGATAAAATGGTTTTCTTAATTATTTGTGAATCAGTTTGATGTTTTATGCTTAGAATATATTCTTTGATAAATCATGCTTAAGGATTACAACTTAATATTTGGACACCTTTTAAATTAAAAAGTGATTTAATAAGAAAAAGAGCTTAATAATAATTTCTGAAATATTATTTATAACCACTCAACTTGATGTAATAGTGACTCCCAAGCCTTCATCTTTCTAAAATCTTGACATTACTATTAATTTCCTTCATTTATTTATTTGTTTAAATCTTAAAAAAAAAGAGTTACCTTCACAAGTTCGAAAAGAACCCCCTTTTACCACTATCTACAACAACTTTTGAAAAACATCAAATTTTTGGCGCCGCCGACGCGGACCTGTGCTTAGGTAGATTTTTTTTTAGGTCTTTTATTTTTTTTCCTTTTTACGTTTCTTTTTGTCTTTGATTTGCAGGTTCGGAGTGGAGTACTAAGGACCTTGGAAGGAAAAGCGAAAAAAGAATTTTTTTTTTTTGTTTTATATATAGAAAAGAGAGAAAAAAAAAGAGAGATTTTTATATTTTTTTAGGTTATTTTTCTTTTTCTTTTGCACTTTACTTTATTTGGACTTTGGACTGGACTCTTGGACTTTATTATTATTTTTTTTTAAACCCTACGGAGGGGTAGTTAAATACAAACTGTGTGCAGGGAAGGACGGTGATTACAATATCACCTCGGCCCCTCGGGTTCACACACGGCATAGGAGTCGTGTCCCGAGTCGACGACAACGGTTCATCCTCCGTCTGGTACGGGAGGTAAGTCCAATCGAAACACTCGCGAATCTACTGTAAGCGAGTTACTGTATTCCTTAAGGTGATCATTGATTGAGGACGAATTTGGACTGTCTTTATTTTCCTAGTAAAGGGCAAGGCCTGTCCTAAACAAGATAAGGGTTCGGATTTCATCACCGCTCCCTTCTTTCCTGCTTTAGGAGAACAAAACCTAACGCGAACCCAAGCTTTAAAATCTGATTAGAAAGAGACCTATAGGGTATCGAGCTTGTTAGGAAAAAATTTCGAAGGATATTGGTTATTCTTTTAGCATACTTCAAATTTCATGACGGATTCTGTGAGTTGAATGCGTGACTGCGCCGCCTTGTACTGCGGTGAGGCCTTGGGTATCAAAGCTCCACTAAGCTTCCCTCGCCTCGATTCAACTTACTTTGACTCGGATTGATTCCAGAGGGTTTTTCTTAAATTGTATCGAATTCCCTTTAGAGATATAGAAGCTAGTCTAGAAACAATCTAAGTGAGCCATCATGCTTGTTGTTTGCTAGAAATCTCTAGGTTTGCTGTGGTAAAGTCGAGTCAGCCTGCCGTGTGATTGCTAGAACCTTCCTGTTAGGATTTTTATTTCTTTTTGATTTTTTTAGTGTATGCCCGATTTTATTAATAGGGCTTGGAAAAGAGATACTCTAGGTCGATTGATTAGCAAAAAACCTAGTAGTTCTTCTGATATAAGCAGGGAGCTCGAAGATTGTTCTTTTGAGAGCCCTGTTTTCGGAAACTTCAGTTTTGAGAAACTGCGTCTTTGTGAAGAAATTTCTTCTAGACCTTTGGTAGTGCCAGAAATGGCAACTTTAAAAGCTTTATTGAACCCAACTAGGACCTCTCGTCCGTATTGTATCAAGTTAGCTGAAACCGAGGCAAATTATGAACTCAAACCTGGGACTTTACAGATGCTCCCAACCTTTTTAGGAAAAGAGAATGAGAACCCCTATTTTCATGTTAGGGAATTTGAGGAAGTATGTAGTACTCTGAAAATTAAAAACCTTAGTGATGATGCACTAAAACTTAGGTTATTCCCCTTTTCCTTAAAAGATAAATCCAAATCTTGGTTGTATAGTTTGGATTCTGAGTCAATTGAAACCTATGAACAACTTACATCTGCCTTTATACATAAGTTTTCCCCACGTCACAAAACATCGTCTATTAGGACACAAATTTGTACTTTTGCTCAACAAGAGGGAGAATCTTTATATAGGTATTTAGAAAGGTTCAATGACTTAATTTCTCAATGTCCTCATCATGGTTTAGAGAAGGTTAGGTTATTTCAGATCCTCTACGAGGGTTTAGACTATTCAACAACGACCATGGTTGAGTCCTTATGCACAGGTGGGTTTGAGAATAAAACTGTTGATGAGGCGATGACATTTTTGAATGAAATTTGCCAATAAGACCCAACAATGGGAAAATAATAGGGAACCCCAGAAAACAATTCTTATAAGTAGAGGAAATTTCAATAGGGTAGAAGGATCCTATGAGTCAGATGCTAAAATAGCAGCCACAGCCAAAAGGTTAGAAGCATGGAATTAGGTCATTCTAGTGGTACTAGTGGTAGAATAGAGCCTTTTTGGGAAGACCATACTGTTGAAGAGCAAGCCAATGCTCTTTATAACAACACTAGATTCGATAACCGTCAGAAGTTTGACCCTTATTCAGAAACCTATAACCCTGGATGGAGAAACCATCCCAACCTTTCTTGGTCTAAGGGCCAGAATCAAGGTCAGTCTAGTAACTCTCAAGCTCCCCCAGGTTTTGGCTATCCTAAGAATCCTTCAGCCCCGGCACAGTTTCAGAACCCTTCGGATAAGAAGATTATGAGTTTAGAAGAGTCTCTTGCTTTGTTAACTCGTAACACTATGCAGTTTCAGCAATCTGTTGCTCAAGGTATAGAAGAAAATAAGAGAATAGGTCAGGCTAACTCTCAGGCTATTTCCGAGTTGAAAACCCAGGTTAGTCATATAAATGAGTCTTTGAGGGAAAAAGGTAAGTTTCCTAGTCAAACTCAACCCAATCCTAAAGCAGAGAAATCGTACAATCATGTGAACTCTATTACAACCCTTAGGAGTGGAAAGAAAGTTGACAATAAGGTTGCCATGCCTGATAGTGAACATGCTGTAGTTCACCCTTATGAGCCAGAAAATGAGAGACTGATAGAGTCTCCAAAGAGACCAATGAGGGTCCTGATGAGCCCGGCTTTGTTCCCAGAGCCCCGTTCCCCCAGCTGCTAGTTCCGACTAAGAGGGAGTCCAACTTTAATGATATATTGGAGGTTTTTAAGCAGGTTAATATCAACCTTCCTTATTAGATGCAATTAGGCAGATTCCCTCTTATGCCAAGTTCCTTAAGGACTTGTGTACGCGAAAGCGTAAGCTCAGTGTCCAGAAGAAAGCCTTCATAGCTAGTCATGTGAGTTCTATTATTCAGAATACCACTACTCCTAAGTATAAAGACCCAGGGTCCCCTACCATTGCTTGTACAATAGGTAAGTACCGTGTTGAGAAAGCGTTGCTTGACTTAGGAGCCAGTGTGAACTTACTGCCATACCATGTGTACCTTAAGCTAGGACTTGGTGAGATGAAACTACACAGATGACACTTCAGTTAGCTGATAGGTCCGTTAAAATTCCTCGTGGTGTGATCGAGGATGTTCTCATAGAGGTCGACAAGTTTATATATCCGGTGGATTTTGTTATCCTAGATACCCAACCTATCCCTGACCCAGAGAACCAAATACCAGTGATTTTAGGTCGCCCGTTTTTAGCTACATCCAATGCGATCATTAACTGTCGAAATGGTATTATGAATTTGTCTTTTGGTAATATGACTATTGAGCTGAACATTTTTAATATTAGTAAGCTACCCTCTGAACTAGATGACTCGAATATAGAAGAGGTGAACATGATAGGAACATTAGTCGAGGAGTCATTACCAAACACTTTGTTAGAAGATCCATTAGAGAAATGCCTAGCTCACTTTGGGATTGATTTTGATGATGATAAGGTGATTAATGAGGTGAATGCTTTGTTAGATTCAACCCCTTTGTTAGATACTAGTAATGGATGGAAACCTAAGTTCGAACCACTACCAGTTTCTAAGTCTACCCTAGTTCCTTCTTTAGAAGAGCCTCCTAAGTTGGACCTAAAACCATTGCCAGATACCCTGAAGTATGTGTTTTTAGGCCCGTCTGAGACTTTACCTGTGATTGTTTCTTCCGACTTGGATAGAGATCAGGAAAGTAGGCTAGTAACCGTCCTTCAAAACAACAAGCTTTAGGGTGGACCATAGCAGACATTAAGGGTATAAGTCCTACTGTTTGTATGCATCAGATCTATTTAGAGGAAGACACCAAACCTTCTAGGGAGATGCAACGTCGACTAAACCCCAATATGAAAGAAGTAGTTCGAACTGAGGTTCTTAAGCTATTAGATGCAGGCATTATCTACCCTATTTCAGACAGTAAGTGGGTCAGCCCCGTTCAGGTTGTTCCCAAGAAATCTGGTATTACTGTAGTCCAGAATGATAACAATGAGTTAATCCCGACCCGAGTGACCACGGGTTGGCGTGTTTGTATTGACTATAGGAAATTGAACAAGGTCACTAGGAAGGACCACTTTCCCCTTCCCTTCATCGACCAGATGCTAGAGAGATTAGCTGGACATAGTCACTACTGCTTTTTAGATGGCTACTCTGGATATAATCAGATCGTTATTTCCCCAGAAGACCAGGAGAAAACCACTTTTACCTGTCCCTTTGGTACCTTTGCGTATAGACGCATGCCTTTCGGGCTATGTAATGCCCCTGCGACTTTTCAGCGTTGCATGATGAGCATATTTTCTGACATGGTAGAACGGTTCTTAGAGGTCTTTATGGATGATTTTTCAGTGTTTGGTTCGTCTTTCGATGAGTGCTTGCATCATTTGTCATTAGTTTTGACTAGGTGTAAGGAAAAGAATTTAGTGCTTAATTGGGAGAAATGTCACTTTATGGTTCGTTCAGGAATTGTTCTAGGGCATATTGTATCTTCAAAGGGTATAGAGGTAGATAGAGCCAAAGTTGACCTTATTAAAACTTTACCGGTCCCAAAAACCGTAAGAGATATTAGGTCATTCTTAGGGCATGCTGGTTTTTATCGTCGTTTCATTAAGGATTTTAGCTTGATGTCTAGACCTCTTTGCAATTTGCTTGCAAAAGATGTTAAGTTTGTCTTTGATGATGCTTGTTTAGAGGCTTTTGAGAAGCTTAAGTCATTACTCACTACCGCCCCCATAGTCCAGGCACCCAACTGGAACCTACCCTTTGAGATCATGTGTGATGCTTCAGATTATGCTATTGGTGTTGTGCTAGGTCAGCGAGAAAATAAGTTACTTCATGTGATTTACTATGCTAGCAAAACTCTGAATGATGCCCAGTTGAACTATACCACTACCGAGAAGGAACTATTAGCCATTGTGTTTGCCTTAGACAAGTTTAGACCCTATCTCTTAGGTTCTAAGATCATCATATATACTGATCATGCTGCTTTAAAATATCTTTTGTCTAAGAAGGATATAAACCTAGATTGATTAGGTGGATTCTGTTGTTGCAAGAGTTTTCTCCAGACATTAGAGACAAAAAGGGTGCCGAAAATGTTGTAGCAGATCACTTGTCTAGGCTAGTTGTTAGTTCCCCAGATGATTCCCTTCCTATAAGGGATAGCTTTCCTGATGAAAATTGTTCTTTGTTACCCAATTACCTTGGTATGCGAATATAGTGAACTATCTTGTTACTGGTCGAATGCCCCAACATTGGGGTAAACAAGATCGTTCTAGATTTTTAGCCGAGGTTAAGCACTTCTTTTGGGATGATCCTTATTTGTTTAAGTATTGTCCAGACCAGATTATTAGGAGATGTATACCTGAGAGTGACCAGTCCAGTATTATTTCCTTTTGTCATGATCATGCTTGTGGGGGTCACTTTAGTGCTAAGAAGACTGCTGCTAAGATATTGCAGTGTGGATTCTATTGGCCTTCGTTGTTTAAAGACTCCCATAGTTACTGTGTTACTTGTGAACGTTGCCAGAAATTAGGAACCATTTCCCGTAGGAACATGATGCCCTTGAACCCGATTCTGATTGTTGAGGTCTTTGATGTGTGGGGTATTGACTTTATGGGTCCGTTCCCTAATTCTTTTGGTAACCTATACATCCTTGTCGTGTAGACTATGTCTCTAAGTGGATTGAAGCGGTTGCGTGTAAAACCAATGACCATAGGGTTGTGATAGAGTTCTTGAAAGAAAATATACTTACACGTTTTGGTACACCGCGAGCTATAATTAGTGATGGAGGGTCGCACTTTTGTAATGGACCTTTTAGGCTTTTAATGAAGAAATATGGTATTACTCATAAGGTAGCTACCCCGTATCATCCACAGACTAGTGGTCAAGTTGAGGTTTCCAATAGGGAGATAAAACGTATATTAGAGAAAACAGTTAATCCTAATCGGAAAGACTGGTCGTCTAGGCTTACTGATGCCTTATGGGCTTACCGTACTGCGTTTAAGACTCCTATTGGAATGTCGCCTTATCGGCTTGTTTATGGCAAGGCATGTCATTTACCTGTTGAGTTAGAACATAGAGCTTATTGGGCTGTTAAGCAGCTAAATTTTTCACTCGACAAGGCAGGAGCCCATAGGAAACTCCAGCTCAATGAGTTGGAAGAGATTCGTAGAGATGCGTATGATAGTGCGAAGGAGTATAAGAACAAAATGAAACTTGTGCATGATAGGAATATTCTAAGAAAGACATTTCTCCAGGTCAAAAAGTTCTTCTGTATGATACCCGCTTACATCTTTTCCCTGGGAAGTTGCGTTCTCGGTGGACGGGTCCTTTTATTGTTCGCACTGTTTTTCCTCATGGAGCTGTTGAAATTAAGTCACCGGATGGTAGTAGTTCTTCGAAGGTTAACGGTCAGAGATTGAAACCCTTTTTAGAGCCCTTGCCTACAGGTGATGTTGAGGAGGTCCCTCTGGAGGACCCTGTTTACCCTTGATTGACCATCGAGGCGGATTGTATGTTGTATATAGTTTTTGATTTTCTTCACCCAGGTACTATCTTTCCAACTTCTCCTCGTGTTATGTTACTTTTGGTACTGCTCTTTCATTAGAAACATTGAGGACAATGTTAGATTTAAGTTTGGGGGTGGGGAAGAAACTTTTTGTTAGTTTTAAGTTGCAATAAATAAACTCCAGAGCCTAGAAATTTACGCCTATTAAGGATAGCACTAACCAATCTAAGTGGATGGAAACATTTTTGTTTTAGGAGTTGAGGAACCAATCTGACTAGATGGAAACATCTATAGAGTCTATTCATAAAAGCACAGAGCTCAGGTGTTAGAAATAACATGATAGTTTCGCCATATCTCGTCGAGTCCTTTTCACTTTCTATTTTCAGTTTTCTTTTATTTCAAGTGATTTGGTGGGGCACACGATTCAAGTTGTTACCTTTGCTAGGGTGAAATAGAGTGACTGAGTTACCTTTTCAAAAAAAAAAAAAAAAAGACCGGACCAGTTAGACCAATCGGAATAATTACTAACACTTGGATAGCAATATGTGTGTGTTCTCCCTGTCTCCGTCGCCTAAACAAGCGTGGAATGCAGGATCCACGGGAATTACCATGTAATCTGCTGACAAAAAACATGCGCTTGGGTCCACAAGGTCCAATCATGTTGTTAGTTCATAAATAAATGTGTGTTTAATAAAGTCGACCACTGGTACCCTTGTATATGCCAGTTGTATTGACCTAGAGTTAGGATTATTGACCACTGGTTCCCTTGTATATGCCAGTGTGTTAATATTAGTCAGACCGGTATCTCAGTCATTTAGGTTAGGTTCACCTTGGCAGAGGCCTTCAGACAGATATGGGAAATGTCGTTCACTTAGTAAACATCAAAACCATCTATGTTTTTCTATATCCATCTCTTAATCTTTCCATGTGATTAGTTCGACTCCGAATATGATGTCCATAGTGCAACTATCTGAGTAGAGCTCTGTCACTTATATATGAATTTTAGTATGCTTGAGTGCAAACTCGTGTACATCAATTGGAATTTCGCATCAGGGTACTTCCTCTTGTAGTCAATAAGTATGCCAACCAAGGAGATTCTTTAGTGCCTTCCAAGGTTCGTTGTAGATAGCGAGGGTCTGGAGTAAAGGATTTGTGGGTACACCTCTGGTAAACCCTCCGGAGACAACACTCCGCCACTAGGGCCACCTAGTGGTTTAACGGCTTGCTGCACGTGCTAAGTGTAGTCATTTTACTTTCTAGATTAGATTTGCTCGAAGACTAGAAAATAATAAGTTTGGGGGTATTTGATAGACGCATTTTTGTGTCTAATTTGTCCTCAATGTCCGTATTGTTGGAACTCTATTTTTGTACTAATATTGTGTTTTTATGTATTTTTAGGAAATAAACATTTTTGGAAAATTCGGCTCGAAAAGCTGCCCGGGGCACCCTTGAAGGACAATTGTTATTCGGACTCTCACTATCGGTTAAGGGGCACCTCAGTGGACACCTGATATTCGCACCCCAGTTCAGGATAGGGGGACACCCTTTCTTCTTCGTTTGAAAACTGTTTTTTTGGCGGGAAATGAAATTATCAACTGACAGAAGTTTGATCACAAAAATGAAGGGGTTATGGGTCGATTCAATGGATGAAATTTGATAGACAGATATGATATAGGTTAAGGAACACATTTTGGGAAGTGGGTTCGATCGGAATTGGCTGGAAAACGCGTGATGATTCACACACCCAAAACAGAGCACGTGTACTGTAACACGAGCAAAATTGAAGTTCTTGTGTGCATGGAGGAGTTCTACTAGCGTTGAAAGAGTGCTGAGACATGGAGAAGGCTAACTAGAGCGTGCAGGATCAAATCTAACGCGTGCATGGGATTAAAAATGGAAATTATCGTTATTATGGGCAGCAAGGAATATTCGGATTAAATGGAGAATATACATAATAAATGAGGGGATTTTTGGTCCTGAAACACTATAAATACAAGGCAAAACAGTTTGGGAAAGGTTAGCACGGGATTGGGAGAGATTTACAGCCGAGAGAATCACCAGAAGAGTCGACAGAGAAAAAGTTCTGCTGCTGTCAAAGGAAGAACACGAAGAACATTGTACAGTCCAGGAAAGTCGTTGATTAGTGTCGCATATTTGCGACAATTCTCAGTTCCTTTCCCGCGACGAGCTTACAGCACTTCTGAAGTGCCGTTCTTCCCTACGCTTCCTGTGTGTCACAAAGGACAGTCTTAAAACGATTTCTTTTTATTTCATCATTTGTACTCAACTTTTGAGCATTAATAAAATCTTTTGAGTATTTTTCCAACATGATGAGAGGCTAAATTCTTGGTGATTGAGGCAATGGAGGATCTATTCACTCATGTTTGATTGATAATATTTTTATTTATAATTTCTTTAATTATTTACTTTATTTAATTCACTTGGATAAATATAAAAAAAAAAAAAAGATAAAATGGTTTTCTTAATTAGTTGTGAATCAGTTTGATGTTTTATGCTTAGAATAATTCTTTGATAAATCATGCTTAAGGATTACAACTTAATATTTGGACACCTTTTAAATTAAAAAGTGATTTAATAAGAAAAAGAGCTTAATAATAATTATGAAATATTTTTGTAACCAATCAACTCGAAGTAATAGTGAATCCGGAGCCTTAGTCCATTTTAAATCTTGACATCGCTCTTTGAAAATTAATTTGCTTTATTTTTATTAAGTCTAAAATTCATTGCCTTCACAAGTCTTAAAACAACTCTTTTTACCACTATCACTACAACAACTTTGAAAAAACATCACCGAACTGTTCTTCGTGTTCTTCATTTTCAAGAAGTTCGGTTAGTAAATTAGGGTTTTTTGGAAAATCGGCCTAACCTAACATGGCTCTGTAACTCCTATTAAAACCCTATTTTGATGATTTCTATTCGATTGAAGCAATCAAAATCAAATTAAAGTGAAAGGTTTGTTGGAAAATACCTCCGGAGTGATCCCATGGCAGAATCAGGCTGCGGCTGGCGTCTTTTATACTCGATAAAATTATCATGTAACAGAACTTAATTGTGATTGCATTGATGTTGTTACATTTCTTAAATAGGCGGTGGTGGTGGTGGTGGGAGGAGGTGGTGGTGGTAATCGGTGGTTGGTGGTGGTGATAATCGGAGGTGGTGGTGGTGGTAATCGGCGGTGGTGGGCGGTGGTGGTGGTAATCGGTGGTTGGTGGTGGTGATAATCGGAGGTGGTGGTGGTGGTAATCAGCGGTGGTGGTGGGAGGATATGGTGGTTATATATATAGGTGGTTATTAGGTTGGTTTTAAATTAAATTAGGTTAATGGTAGGTTAGTCATTTCAACATTTTAGGACATTCCTTATCACTATAGGGAAGGTGGCCTAATAAAATCATGGTCCCCTCAAAAAAATCATGGTCCCTAAAAAATCATTCATTGATTTGGGGTACCCATCACCGCCAAATGATGCTCAAGATGATACGGTATCGCATAAAAAATCAAATAAACTCTGAGAAATTAGAGTACATCGCACGAAGAAAATTAACAACCTCAATAATTGAGCAGTGCTTACAACCTTCGTATTCGACTGAATTACGTGGTTGGGTGCAACACGGAACTAGAAATCTTGCAACAAGATGAGATATGATTTGTACCAACACAAAGACAAGAAAATGAACGAGCAAACAAACAAAAAGTAACTAATTAACTAGAGAACAACAAAAAAGATAACAGTACTACAAGAGCCACTTCTTTTTTGTGAACTTCTTATTTCCTTTGCAGTTCTGTTCAAGATGGAAGAAGTAGTTTTGTTGGATTTTTGGCCAAGTATGTTTGGAATGAGAGCAAGGAAGCTTTGGCTGAAAAATGTATCAAATATGAATACAAAGAAGAAAATATTCGGTATAAAAGTCCATTGCTTTTGCAGATGAATCCAGTTCATAAAATGATTCCTGTGTTGATTCATAATGGAAAACCCATTTGTGAATCACAAAATTGGTTAAAAAGACCAAAATAAACAATTCCTGGGTAAAATGGACAGTTAGATTTTGATAATGTTTAAATGGACAAAAATGTAAAAATAGGCAGGATGTTACCAGTTTCATCGTGCCCATTTTTAAATATTTTTTCTTATTTTTAATTTACACAGGATGTATCCAGTTTCATCCTTGCTATTTTTTAAATTTAAGAAAGGATAAAATCAGTTTCATCCTTACTATTTTTTTTTGGCCATTTCACCCAAACTATTTTTTACTCGTCCATTTGAACCGTGATTTAAAAATATTTGGACAAATGACCCATTTTCCGTAATGGAAAACCCATTTGTGAAATCACAAAATTGGTTAAAAAGACCAAAATCAACAATTCCTGGGTGAAAAAGACTTGTACATTTTGATACTGTTTAAATGCACAAAAATTTAAAAGTTATTGTTCAAATAGACAAAAATATAAAAATAGCCAGGATGTAACCAGTTTCATCCTACCCATTTTCAAATATTTTTTCTTATTTTTAATTTATATCAGGATGCATCCAGTTTCATCCTTGCTATTTTTTAAGTTTAAGCCGGGATGAACCCAGTTTCATCCTTGCTATTTTTTTGTGTCCATTTCATCCATATTAATTTTTGCTCGTCCATTTGAACCATGTTTTAAATTTTTTTGGACAAATGACCCATTTTCTGTTTGTGAATCCGTAGTTATTGATGAAGTTTGGAATGATAAATTTCCATTGTTACCAAGTGATCCATATCAGAAAGCCACTGCAAGATTATGGGTTGATTACATCGACAAAAACGTAAGTTTTAATTACAAACAAAAGTTTATTAATTTTCATTTCTATATACTATGTTTTGTTTAATTTGTTGATTAGGATCAAGGGCGTAGGCAGACAAGATTAGTTGTCCTACTTGCTATTTGACTCTCGGAGCTTATTTATGTACATAATTAAACAAAAATATGCATATACTAAAAACAAAAGGCAAATAATAATAATACAAATTCCTTTATTGTTTACTCTTTTTTACCTTCAGTTCTGGCTGCACAAAAAATTAGTTTACACACTTCTTAATGCAGGTCTATGCGTTTGGGAAGAAGACATGGATGACAAAGGGAGAAGAGGAAGAGAAAGCTAAGAAATATCTCATAGAAACCTTGAGAGTATCGGAAGGAGAGCTTGGAGAGAAACCATACTTTGGTGGTGAAAATATGGGGTTTTTGGACGTGGCCTTGGTTCCATATTATAGTTGGTTTTATTCGTATGAGATTTGTGGGAAATTCAGCATTGAAGATTTCTGTCCGAAGTTGGTAAGTTGGGCTAAGAAGTGTATGGAAAAGGAGAGTGTCTCTAAGTCACTTCTAATGGCAACTGCAAGATGAAACGTAGCTTATATAAAGACAACTCTTTTTATTGATGTTTAGAAAATCTCTCAAAACTAAACACAAGCTCTAATCTTGGTCATATGATCAACCATAACTTTGGTGATCATATATATATATAGAACTATGAATTCCTTTTCCTAATCCTATTACCTTATTACATGTCTTTCCTTTTCTTAGAACTAGATGACTTTTAATTCCCTTAGGATTACATCAACTTCCTAATCTTGTCCTAACCAACTTGTTAGTGACTTCTATGTTGAAGTTAATCCAACATTCTCCCCCTTAAGCTTCAACTGTGCTTGTGAAAAATCTTGTACGTATGATGGTGCTCTCGTCTCCCATGGCTCGGTGTAGACAAGCTCTGATACCAATTAATGGCAACTGCAAGATGAAACTTAGCTTATATAAAGACAACTCTCTTTATTGATGTTTAGAAAATCTCTCAAAACTAAACACAAGCTCTAATCTTGCTCATATGATCAACCACAACTTTGGTGATCATATATTATATATAACTATGAATTCTTTTTCCTAGTCATATTACCTTATTACATGTCTTTCCTTTTCTTAGAACTAGATGACTTCTAATTCCCTTAGGATTACATCAATTTCCTAATCTTGTCCTAACCAACTTGTTAGTGACTTCTATGTTGAAGTTAATCCACCAACTTCCTGATCAAAAGAGGGTCTATGGATTTGTTATTGACCTTAAGAAGTTTCATGGAATCGATAAGCATATGAAAAGTTTGTCATGAAGTTACTAAAACATGATCATTCTTTTTTTTTTCTTTTTTTCCATATAAAATTTGATTAATAAATCTCCTAGTGTAATAATGATTTTTAATTTTTCCTTCTTTTATGAAATTGTGTGGAAATTAATTTCTTTTGTTTCCCAGGAAATCTTTTTCTGTGAAATATGCAAAATAAAACACAAATCAATCTTTTAAAAAATCAAACAAATAGTAGAATTTCATAAACAATAACAACAGCTTCAAATCGGCTCATTTTCCCAGCCCACACTTTTTTTCACACACGGAAAGGGAGTTAGACAACCACTTACATCAACATTAAAATTTTTATGTTGAAAATAAAAAAAATAATCAGGAAAACCAAGAAAATCAAACAGGCACTGATCTGTTGTATTCGGGCCTTTGAATCACTTCTTCGTACGTGTCTCCGTCGTTCTCACCTGACAAGTCCTCCAAAGATTTACCATTTGGTTCTGGTACGAGGAATGTAAACATCATGCCAATGAAGTTGATAACTCCGAGCACGATCAAGGAGTTCTTAACACCAATACCAGCTGGATACCCGTGATCAGTCTTTTTTGGATCTTGATTCTGGGCAGCATATAAAAATCCAAATGCACCAATGATGGCACCTGCTTTCCCTGCGGCTGCTGATATACCATGACATGTTGAACGCAGCCTAGCTGGGAATATCTCAGCTGGTACAATGAAAGTTGTACTGTTGGGTCCGAAGTTTGCAAAAAAGAAAGTTAATGCATACATAATAACGAATCCGATCCTGTTCTCCTTTTTACTCCAGTAGTTGTAAGGAAATGCAATAGCAAACATGAAGACTGTCATGAAGAAGAAACCCATCATTTGAATTGCCCATCTTCCCATAATATCGATGAAAGCCACTGTAAACCAGTACCCAGGAACAGTACTGCATAGAGCAATTAATGTTTGTGCCCTCGCAATCTTGAAAACTTCTTGAGCAGCACTCATAGTTTTTGCCGGTGGAATCCACCCAATTGCAGTAAAAATATCCTTCTGGAACAAGTTTTGACTGTAAAAAGCAATGTCTAGCAAGAACCAAGTACTTGTGGTTCCAAGTAAAGGAAGCCCATGACGTTTAAGAAATTGCATTGAAAATAAACCGAATGAATTGTCGGTAGTTAATCTCTCTACCCGTTCTGTTTCAGCTTTAATCTCCTTATTTAAAACCTTAGACATATCGGCAGCTGCCCTTTCCGCATTTTTTTCTACAAGAGCAGTGTAACGAGCGGTTTCAGGCATTTTCATACGCCAGTAGTAGGTCAAAGCGGCTGGAATTGCACCAAAAATAACAATAATACGCCAAATGTAGTCCATCTGATATGGAAGGGATGCCTTCGCATCAACTTGATAAGCTGGAGCTGGGTATTGTTTCTCGAATATTGAAGAAACTATGATGGCCATAATTCCTCCGGCTAGAATTCCAGTTCCCTGCATCGCAAAGACAGCAGCGATAAAAGCACCTCGAGTTTTCTTGTTGGCGTACTCAGCCATGATAGTTGCAGAAAGTGGGTAGTCGCCACCGATTCCAAATCCAAGCCAGAAACGGAAGAAACATAATGTAGCCATGACTGCTTTTGGTTGGCTTCCTAGGGAAAGACCAGAAAATACTGAACAACTGACCATAATAAGTAGGGTAAGACCGTAGACACGCTTTCTACCCATTCGATCACCTAACCAACCAAAGAAGAGCTGACCAGCAAGTGTGCCGACCAGAGCTACACCATTAACTGCCGCAGCAACATTTGGTGGCAAACTCCCGGGTTTTTCTGCTCCTTCGACCGTGTAGTAAATCCTACCGAGCAATTTGGTGACAAGGGAGATGCAAAAGAGATCGTAAGCATCTGTGAAGAAACCCATACCAGCAATCACGATGGCCGTGAAATGGTACAATTGTGTCTTAGCTACATCAAGTGCTTTAAGCACTTCTAGTCCTTCCTTCACCATGATGACTCCAACTTTGTTCTATCTTTTTGCCCTTCTCTTTCAGGTTCAAGAGAGGGAGAGCAAGAGATATGGTTGTTCTTACTGTAAAAATGGAAAGTAAGGTAAGAGTTGGTACTTTGAAATTGAAGTGAGTTTCCATTATATAGAGATCCGTCCCAAAGAATATACTCGTAAATTCTCCTTTATCCCAACTATATCTTATTAACTCCTTGTTAAGCCTTAATTGCAGCTTTACACAACATCTCTATCTACAATTCTGCATCCATAAATTGTTGACAAGGTCAGATAATTCAATATCAAAAATGCAAAAAAGGAAAGAAAAACTACATCATGGAGATAATTTAATGTCAATAGGTGGAATATTCACAGAATTAATTTGTTAGTTTGAGGAACCCCATCACCCCGCAGTGGTTGCTCTTACAAAGCTGTCAGCTGATATCCAACATTAAGTATATCAAATTAGAAAAAGTAAATAACTTGACAAACTATTTTCATTTATTGTAAAACTGAGAATATGCGCATACTTATAATCTCAATATCGGATGTCAACGGATATCGTTTTCTCTTCAGATGCAAAAGAGACACATAATTATTTAGTTTGGAGTTTTTAATTAAATTTAATATTAGGGTTATTTTGTTTTTGGTACTCACGTTTTGTCCAACTTTTGAGTTTGGTCTAACATTTGTCCAGCTTGGCGTTTGGTACCTGGAAAAAACGTTGACCCGCGTTGACTTGGATACAGTTTGACTTCCGTTTGATAATTATTATAAAAATTAAATAAAATCTAATTAGTAATGTAGTTTACTGTTTTAGCCTTTTACTTTACCAACAACGTCTCCCTAACTCCCCAAATCATTTTCTATTTCTCTTCTTCCACCTCCAGGCCCTCCACAAACACAGACATGAATCTTTCTTCTCTCTCAAATCTAGCTCTCTGCTACTGCCATCTCGATTCTTCAGAATCTACTCTATTTTTTAAGAGACGAAGTGGATTTAGTTATGGTACAGTTTGTGTTTAGTTAGAGTTTTGCTGTTTTGAAAAATTGAAGTTTTAAATGAAAAAGTTATATTAGGGTTTCGATTCATCTTCGGGTTTCAATTTTGGTTCATGACAGAATCAATCTAATAGGGGTTTCAGTAAGTGGTTCAATTAGCGATTTTGATTAAATAAATCAATTGGGAGAAGGTTAGGGTTTGAAGAATCTGAAGAAGATATCAGGAAAGAGGGTTGTGATGTTGTGATTTGCTGTTGAATCTCAATTGATTCAACAAATCAATTGATTCAACAAATCAATCGATTCAACAATATCAGGGAAGAGGGTTGTTGAATCTCAATTGATTCAACAAATCAATTGAGATGTTTTGATTTGCTGTTGAGAGATGGGGATATTGTTGTTGAAAAGGGTTTTTGTGCAATGGAATCGCTGCTTGCAATTGGTCTGGTCTAAGGTGTGAAAAATGGTTGCAGTAGTGTGATGAATCAAAAGAGATGGGATAGTGGCTAGAGATTCAGATGGCATTGGTGGTTACAACTCAGATTTGAGCTCATAAAGTAGATAGCAGTGATAATGGTTTCAGCTGGAATTGCAAAAGAAGCTGCAGAGAATAGGAGTTGATGTTGCCGCAATAGAGAAGGAATGAAGCTGGTGATGTTGTTTATGAGTTGAGCAAATGAAGTTACATGTTGCTGATTGATTGAAATGCAGGAGTGTTCGAAATGCTGCATAGATGAATGATATGAGTTGTATATGAATGAATGATTGTGCAGGAAAGGATTTGAAACAAATGGAATGGAATTATGGCTGGAATTGATCAGATTTCAGATCTAACTCTGTCGGACTTATGTACCGGCGAGTAGACTCAGCCGATTCAGAAAATGAAGTTAAGGGTAAAAGGGTAAATTTGTTTAGGTATTAGGTTTTATTTAATTCTTTTTGTAATTACTAGACAGAAGTCAATATTTAACATAGTCAGCTCGGGTCAACATCTTTTTCAGGTACCAAACACCAACCTGAACAAATGTTAGACCAAACTCAAAAATTGGACAAAACCTAAGTACCAAAAACAAAATAACCCTTAATATTATCTAGATATGTATTGTTGATCACGTCTTAAACTCCTGCACTTATGGAAATCTATGTAGACAACCAGGCCTATGTAACTGGAAAACGATTGTGATTTAATATGGATAGATGATCACGGGGCTATAACTGAACGGCTGCAAGTTCATACTCATGATGTAGTTGGACCGATTTCCACAGAAGTTTGCAGTCGAATATCAAGCTCTAGTCCAAAATTGCAAACTAGTACTTCAAGTGGAAAATGTCGAGAAATTTTATCGTTAAGACTTTTTACATGATTGAGACGAGAAATGATTAATAAACATGAATGTGTAACGGAGATGATTAGTCTGACGATCTTTTACATGTCAAGGAATTTCAGCTAGCTATCCTTAAAAGAACTATTCAACTAAAAGTCCAACCGAATTTCGAAAGAACTATCCTTAAATTAAAGAACTATTAAGTACTAACCAAGCCAGCGGCTAAGTCATTTCAAAAGACAACAGCAGTAAAATCGTACTTATTATTGTTGGGGGTATAATTCTAGAATCTAGGTTGATGCCATATCATGATAACACACAACTCAAAAATAATTACGCTTACAACTGTATGCATACATCTATGATCTATTGATTATGAGAAAGATTCTATTAGATGCCAATTCGTTTTTTTTAGAACACAATTGTGAGGCTGTCCAATATTCAACTTCTTAATTATCTAAGTAGTTATTTGCCGTACTGCAAAGTTCAAATAGTTCGTCAATTCAAATTAGTGTCAGGTGGAGCAGACAATATATTTGTTTGTACCATGTGTAAAGGAGCTGTTGGCCGGGCGAGGACTTAGAAAAGGTGAAATTCTCGCACTTATTATTCGTGATCAGAAATTCCAATGGAAAAATTTTGGACTTTTAGTAACCATTTTATACCTTTTTTCCCCTTTCAAACTGGTTTTTTGCAACTGCTTTGGTCAAACGGGGACTCATTGAGTCCCACAAACGTACCAATGACCATTGACTATTCGAGTTGACTGCCCAAGTTCGCGGGTGCACTCCTACTGGACACTCGAAAAATATAGTATTGACCGTTGACTAAATAGTGTCGAGTGTTGTTGACCATGAACATGAGTCCAGTTGACTGGTCAATATTTTGAACGCACTATTAATGCACTGCAAAAAATGTTCACACTGCATTCATCGTGCAGTCGTGTACAAGGACATGGACGTCATTTTTTCTGGTCATATTTTGCCCTTTTGGTCATTATGTTGTTTTTGGAATTCAGCAGTACGTTGACCATATACGCGGAAGTGGACGATTTTCTAAGTCCTTTGGCGGCAAAAATCTCTGTGTAAAGTTTCCACATAACTGGGTCGCGTTGCTGCCTTTACCGCCTTTTGGCTATTATCCAAGTTTTCCATCCAGACAACCAACTCAATCTCCTGGCTAGTCCAGTCTGCCAGACGGTCAACTGCTAGTCGAAATCAACTACCGGTCAATGATTACATCGGTCAACATCAAGTGACCATAGTTCATCTAGTTTGCCCATCCCGGTCCGCCAATCAATTTCGTTTTATCGGTCCATTTTATTTGGGGTATTTCACCGTTCAGTTTGTGCAACCTGATTCGCCCAACTCGGTCCATAGACTTGATTATCCTGACCAGGTCCGTTTACGTTCCCAACCAATATTTCATCCAAACTGCCAGCTAGTCTATTATCCAGTTTTCCAGCCATATATCCAGTTTTTTAGACGTGCTGCCAGCTGTATATACTACCAACCACTCTGTCATCCAGACTACCAGTTCATTCTGCCTAACGTCCAGTCAAGCCGATCTTTCAGAAAGTCTTGTCATTCAAAGCTTGACAGCCGCAAGGCCTGCCCGTCAAATCTGCTAGGCCATGTCAGTTTGGCCAGTTTCCATGACCCATTACGAAAACCCTAAAAAAAGGTTTTAGAAGTTTTTGGATTGCTTGCTGACCGAGTCGCTATGGAGAAAGTTCTTGAAACATTCTAAATGTCTTGCTGGCCAAGTTACCATTTATGAAGTTTGTCTCTGAAATTAGAATTTAACCCACAAATTCAATTGTACGAATAGGGAGATCTGAACCGTAAAGAAAAAAAACACACCAAGAAACCTGAGAATGAAGCAAAAAAATCATTTTAATACAGAAGTTAATAAAACATCTCATTTACTTATCCTTAATTCTTTCCTAGCATTTCATATCATTATCATCAAATTAATGGTGTTTTCTGCAAAATTTATCTTTGGTACAAACAATATCACTCCTGAATCTCATGGTTATTGTTCCTCTCATTTCGTGTATTTCACATGATAGAAAGAATTAGGTCTTTTGTTTTTCAAAAGTATTTCACATGATTGAAACATCAGTTTTGTTTTTCAAAAATTCTTTCTGAACCCGTAAGGAACCAAACAAAAAATCGCCTGCTCCCAAGCTAAAGTTGGTAGGTCCCATGACATTCAAAATGGACTCACCATCCCAAAAAAGTGTTCACCATTTCTTTTTTTAAATGTATACGATTTTTGTGTGGTTTACAATACAGTCAATCTAATACAACTGTTTTTATTTTGGGTCCAGTTCATGGGCCATCAACTTTTAAGAAAAGATTTTGACCAATATGGACGGCCAATCCATTTTGATTATGTAGGGTCTTCATGTATGTTAACGCGTTAGCTACAATGCCTTACTTGACTTCTGCATAGCATCGGCCGTTTAAAAATGGTCACGTGTCCATATCAGAGGCACGTGTCTCTGGTTATCAATAAAGCATTTTAAAAAAATATATATATTAATTTATTTTTCATATCAGTGTTTGGTAAAATATTTTCAAAGTACTTTTAATCCAAAGCGTTTCCAAAATTCTCCAATTTTTAAAAGTTGAGGGAGAGGAGCTTTTAAAAGCTCTAAGCGCATAAGCTTTGGTCCCACCTTATTTTAATGCATAATTTTTCTTTTATATCCCTATTATATCATATAACTGACCAACATTGTCTTTAATTTTTTATAATCAATTTCTTATTCTTTACGGAGTGTTCTATTAAATCTATGTCACAATTTAAAGATTATTATTTTCATTTGCTAATTATATTTTATATACCATTTCCTTGATCTTTGAGATTACTTAATTTGTATTTTTATATGTTATTTATAAACCATTTATTATATTATTAAAAAAATAAAATAAATAAGAATCAATATTAAATAAATTTTTGATTTTAGATTCACTTATTATAGTTGCAGCAAATGACAAAAACAAACATAAATTTTTTATATAGCTTATTTTATTTTATGGGATTTAAACATAATATATTATGAGTAATTATTTTTTATTATAGATATAATTTGTGATTAAAAAATTATATTTTATTCTGGATATAATTTGGAAATGGTATATTCTAGATTTTCATTGTTCTTTTTACACAGTGCGGCACATCAGAAAAACACTTTTACAGAAGCCGCAACATTATCGAACTAGGCCTTAGGCCATCCCCTGTGCTTATGTGTCGCAACTGCTACTCAGAGCAGTTCCTATGAAATGAACAAACTTGAAGTTTGTTCATTTTGCTCCCACTATGGACTCAACAAACATGAAAAAAGGATGTTTAAACCAACAAATTTGTTGGTTTGTTCATTGGGTTGGAACATGTAACGCGCTTGATGAAAGGTCGGGCGAGCTTCGCTCCAGTGCTGGCGGTTAAGCCAAAAATGCTGGCGCTTGTCTTTCCAGCGCGCGCTCTTGATCAAAGCGCCATCGTCTTTCCTGTAAGTGTCGCGTTTTTCATAGAAGCGCCAACGGCTGAATCTGGGCGGCTGAGAACTCTTGTTATCTAACGGCTATAATTTTTGAGTTCTATAAATACTCCTCATTTCAACTCCAAATTCACATTCACACATCTAGTCTTCTTTACTCTTCTCTGAGCTTAAAAAAAATCTTCAACTTCAACAAATTTTTCAATTCTTGAATTTTTCAATTTTTAAACATGTCTCGACCTTTGTTAGTTCGGCGCGCTCCGTATACTAAAGAAGAAGATGAAACTTTTTGCAAAAATTATGTTTTTTTTATTTACTCAGCTTGCTTCAACAAACTATCCATGGGTGAATTTATGGGCGGTTATTCACGACGGGTTCTGCAGTGACACCCGTAATCCGAGTCATCGTGCTATATGCGACATAGAAAATCGTTTTCGTACAGTTAAGAAAGAATTAAGTGAGTTTGTATCTTTAACCTACAAGCCAATCGATATAAACTGAGAGGTGAAACCGATGCTGAGATGGTAACAAGATCTTTGGCTGAATGGCGAAGATAGAAAAATGTGGCTTTTCCTTTCGAAAAATGTTTCGAAATCCTTAAGGTATTGAACAGTTTCAACCCCTTCTTTGAAGATAACGTAGTCCGTCGTAATTCAGTGAAGCTAATGTAAAATGCTTAATTTTAAAGCTAGTGTAGTCCTTCGTAATTCAGTGAAGCTAGTGTAAAACGCTTAATTTTAAACATATGTAATTTCATTTAATTCAGACCGTCGTACTTTTAAAACTAAAATTACAAATGCAGCAGAATTAAAAATTACAAACAATCTCTCTAACGTCGCTCATCACTAGCTCTCTCATTGTTATCTTATGGAGTCAAGAATTCTCCAAGACCTGGGGATAGACCTGGGACATCCCCAATTGCCAACATATTAAGTAAATTTTCATAAGGAGATAAAGATGGTTGAACAACATTGGGCGATTGGAAAGCACTACGCGATTGTTGGAAAGCACTCGGTGCACTCGGTCCTCCAAGCATATAATATGTTTGTGGTTGTGGTGGTGGTGGTGTATAGAAATCATTTGGGTTGTAGGTTGAAATGATGATGAAATGCGCCTAGGATGTATCAGAAATACTTGAGGTTGAGATACATGCACAGTTTGTGGTGAATAAGTATTGTGCCGTATGTGTGGTGAAGAAGAACTCTATCGTACTTGTGTTTATCCCACCACCGTTTCATCACTATCGTGCCATGATCTGGTGGAAGCGGAATCCTGTGACCGCCGCCCATCATCATTTACAGTTGGACACAATCCAAACATTGCGTTCTCGTGTCATTTCCGACACACATCCAAGTGTGTAGCCCCCATTTTCCGAGTCAGTCAATACCAATCGTTCAGTTGGCTCCTCAACTCTATCTCACTGGCAGTCACGTTGTAGTAAGGATAATCACGTTCCATACCTTGGGAAACAATGAGGATCGTGGTTAGCTCACCTTATGAAGTAATACTTGGCATCTTCCAACGAATTTCGGGCAAATTTGACGAAGATGATGTAGAACTTGCACCCGTGGTGGAGTAAGTCATAAAGCATGGCTCTTTTGGAGGTGGTTGGCTAGGAACGATATTTGGGTCATGGGACAGGCGTGATAACGCCGGGAGATCAAACCCATAGATGCGCATGTTTTACGTCCCAATTACAGGATTCGCAATCGACTCGTACCATTTGACATACTTTGCTTCACTAATATTCCTCTTTGTATTTAGTTCATACCTCTCCCAATTGGTTCTTCTCAGCCGTTCAAAATCTGATCCAGAGGTTTGCATCTGTTGTGGTGGGTTAATTGCAATTGCATATATACGTTGCATTTGGTATTGCAGTCTTTCTCCCATGTACCAAACCCCTCTATCCAATGGTGGAGTGTAAAAAACAACTCTACTCAGAGAATAATCAAGAATACGTTGTCCAACATCATCATCATACTGAGGAAAATCAATGTAAGGGTGAACAACGACGTTGTTGTGGCTCCGAGTCATCTGATGAAACCTCTGAACAGTACTGGAACCCGAAATGTCGCTGCCAGTGCCCTTCGCTAAGTTGGTCGAGATGTACATATTCAACATTGAAAATCTTTGGGTATCGTCTTTAAGGAATGGCTTTCTAACATGGAAGTAGGTATACCACCAATACTGTAAATTACTCCATAATTTTAGTATTTTGACTTAATCTACATTTGCTCAAAATTATTTAAATTTTAAAATAATAATTTTGATATTTACCTCTATGATGCCCCAGAAACCAGTGTACGTAGTTATCTCCTCCCATGGACGCATGATCCAGCCCACAGTACAATTCTGCTAAAATTGCAGATCCCCAGTCATAATCTGGTGCTTTGTCAAGATCTTCTAACGCTTGAAGCCAACCAACACGAGCAACAGAAGTTGAGTTTGGAAATAATGTCTGACCCAGTACCCATAAGATAAACATCCTTCCGAGTTCAGGGTAGTCATCTACATGCTCTGGGTTGGTTAAGGAAATACTTCAACGCTGAACATTTAATCCCACCTCATTTCAATTGTTTATAATCTTCAGGTATTTCTGAATCTATAAACGAGGGAAAAAGCGTCTCCCATTTACTATTTGATATCCATTCATCTTGGTTGAACGGTGGCGGCTCTCCTATTCCACTTGGGATCCCACAAATGAAATACAAATCAAGAGGCGTAATTCCTATTACAAGTATAATATCAACTATGATTAATTCTTTTGATTATTTAATAATTATTTAAAAAATATAATTTAAGTTAAGTTAAACAAGCTTACCAATTTCAAAATCAATGAAATGTAATGCGTGCGTCGTCGCCCACCACCTTTCTACCACTGTTGTCGGAATTTTGTTGTTGTGTCTTCTAGGCTTCACACTATAAAGTGCACGCCAGGGATATCTGTCAACCCTTTTTCGGACTTGAGGGGGTAAAACTTCATAAATAACCTTTAAGTCTGAAAATCCACCTCTCATTCTAAAATAATCATCAGACTGATCTTGATTCCCCGATATATGATCTTGGACTAATGATGGACCAACAACGAACACTCGGCGCAGCAAACTCTGCTTCCCGATTTTGAGAAAAATTTACAACTGTGGTAGGCCGCGGTGCCGATTCATTTCTTCGATCTCTTTTCTTCTTTACACTATTGTCCGCTTTTCTTAAAAGGCTGCTCATATTGTATCAAATTTTTTTGATTTAGAAGAGTTTTAGAAGAAGGAAATAGTAGTGGTGTGACAGAAATGAAGTCAGTTTAATCCAATTTGTAGGTTTTGAAATATAGACGTTGGAATCATGGCCGTTGGAGATATGAACGTTGGAGATTTTGTATCTCACGCCCGCGTTGATAGGACCAACGCCCGAGTTTGTTTTACGAACGCAGAGTTTGTATTCTCAACGCCCGCGTTTTTCTTTAAACTCCAGCATTTATCTCAAGCACGCGCGTTTGATTATCTAACGCCCAGTGCTTTACCATAGTGAAAAAGCCAATTTGACGTCCATTTGGCTCAACAAAAAAAAATAGATTTGTTAGTTTCCATAGGAATTGCCCTCACCGTTCTACTTCTCCAATAGACTCGGCCTAAGAACTAAAACTTATGTTCTTTTTGCAGAGAGACTAGTTTTTTTCTAAGTGAAACAAGAGACCCAGAAAACCCTAGAAATCAAAGTATAGTTCATGTATAAGTTCTACAAATCTATAATCTCAGGTATGAAAAACCCGTATTTCAAAAATCAAAAGTATCTTTGATTTTGTAAACCCTAGAATTCGGATTTGTAATCTTGCTTTCGGTTTTTCTCAGAAGAAGATTCAAACACAAAGGAAAACCTAGCTTAGCCTCCCTAGAAAAACTCCTTCAACTATTTGATCTCAAGATTTCCCTCATTTTCTTCTCTCAAAATTTCTGAACAAATCGGTATTTGGTCCGTCTCATGGCTGTGGTTGCTCTAATAGACTCGGCCTAAGAACTAAAACTTACTCCCTCCGTTACTTTTTAATACGTCAGTTTCTATAAATAAATATTTCAAAAAAATAGGTCAGTTTCCTAATTGAGAAAGTCAAATATTACTTTAATTTTTTGGGACCACTTTTCTTTTAACTTCTTTTGATGACAAGTGTTATGTGGATCATTTCACTTATTTCTTTGGCTGACAAGTGTCATGGGGACCATTTCACTTCATTTCTTTTATTGACAAGTGTCTAGAAAACCACTTTCAATAATTAGTTCTCTTAATTTCCTTAATTTTATCATAAAAAGAAACTGGTCCTATTAAAAAGTAACGGAGGAAGTACTATTTTCTTTTTGAAGAGAGACTAGTTTTTTTCTAAGTGAAACAAGAGACCCATAAAACCCTAGAAATCAAAGTATAATTCATGTATAAGTTCTACAAATCTATAATCTCAGGTATGAAAAACCCGTTTTTCAAAAATCAAAAGTATCTTTGATTTTGTAAACCCTAGAATTTGGATTTGTAATCTTGCTTTCGGTTTTTCTCAGAAGAAGATTCAAACACAAAGGAAAACCTAGCTTAGCCTCCCTAGAAAAACTCCTTCAACTATTTGATCTCAAGATTTCCCTCATTTTCTTCTCTCAAAATTTTCTCAACATGTTTCATACATTTCTGAACAAATCGATTAAGTTGTTCGATTTTGGCTCTGGTGATGGTGAAGTAGAAGTCAATACCCTCGAATAAAAAATCAATTTCAACGGTAATCTATGCTGTCAATGACAAAATCCTTCTCGCGATTAATTGGGTAATTATGTATGACTGTTCTTCATCATCTTCGATCTCTTAGGGTAAATTTTCAAGCTCTTGATTTTCTCGTTAAAAGTTTCGATTCAACTGTTGTTTTTATTGATTAGGGTTGCGATTTACTTCATCTGGTTCCTATTGTGATGATACAAAAGACATGATAGTATCAGAAAGTCCTATGATTCCTGGTGATGATGGTGTGGTGGTGGTGATGGATAATTTTTTCAAATGAAAGATTTGAGGTGAGGTTAGTTTGTTATGATGGAAAGATTTGACATTTGAATTCTGTCTTTGTATCTTTAATTTGGGTTTTAGGGGTTTTCTGATATCATGAGTTGATGTTGTTTCAGTTTGGGTGGTGGTGAAAAGGTATGTATAGGCTTACTGGTTGGTCCGTCTTACTCATTAAGCGATGAAAACTTTCAAATATAACCTCAAATCTTTTATGTGATCAGCTTCTCTTTATGGTTGTTACCCTTCCTGGGTCATCTTCAGTGACATTCACTGAATTGTTACCAACTTGCTGATTTTGAGGTTTTTGGGCTTAGAGATCTCTTGGAATATGCTTTTGGATTCCAGGTACTTGTGTCAGCGAGTACACAAATTTTCCGTATATTCATTGTCAAGCTTCTACTAGTACTATTTATACTTATTTGGCATATTTACCTCATGCTTGGCTATGTTGTTGGAATGGGTGCTTATGAACTGTTTTTCATCTTTAGAGTGTACATAGGCTAATTACTTTTCTCCCAGCTTATGATGATTTGAGAGTAACTACTGCAGAAATTCGACCAATAACGTTCATCCTACCAAGATCTGCCGAATGATCCATGCGAAATTTAACATATGCGGCAATTATTATTTTTCACTACTATCTCGATTCTCTCGTAACTAAATGTAGCGGCAAGTTACGTTTATTTTATTGATTCTATTCATGCATAGCATATCTGCCTTCCAAATGTAGTCATTTTTACAACAACAACAACAACCAAGCCTTTAGTCCCAAACAAGTTACGGTAGGCTAGAAACGAAAAAACCCTTATGAACATATTTTTGCAAGGTTTCTCTCTTTGATATATCATGGCATTGGTTTCTCTTTAAGGAAATATATTTGTAGTCAATCCTTGATCTGTATTTTATTTTATTTCGAAATCATTGTGTGCAGAATGACAGTATCATTGTCAAGAGCTCAGCACGACAATTCAATTCTTTTTGTTGCAAATGCACAGACTCGTCTTGTGATAACTGCACAAGTTGAACCAGTAAGTTGCACCCAGATTAAACAAAAGTTTTGCCATTCAAACTTGTGTTCTATTCTCTTTTGGTATTTTGCGCTTCACTATGTTATCATCAAATGATACTGGGTTATGGAGGGGAATGTGAGTCATGTGTGCACCGTGAATACCTCTAAAAAATTCAAGATCGCTATTGAGTGGATTTTACCTGGGTTGCTTTGCTTTTTTTGTATGCTCTTTGGGTTCTGCATTGTCTACGTAGATATATTTCTGTCAGATCCTTATTTTGTCCTTTTATACTGGATCCAAATTATACATTTAATGGTACATTCCTAGCATGCCTCAAAGAACACTTTCTAAGATCAATTTAATATACTTCTGTAATGTGTATAATTCTGTAGCTTAGTCATTGGAAGTATGTGTCTACGCAGGGTGTCGCTGATACTGATCAATCATTCTTTCACACTCGTTTATAGTACATCATAAGCACATCAGATGGTGTGACTGAGGTTTTCTTAACAGTGCTTGATATGTACATCAGATGGTGTAAATGCGCGCTCCTTGTTTGGAACAGGTAATTCTTAAATTGTGAATCCCTGTGTATTCTCAAAATCATTTTGTGCTCATATGCCAAACTAACTCTCTGGATCCTGACTGATCACTTAGTCCTATTTATCTATTAACTACTATTGAAACTAGCATACCTGAATTCAGATTTTCTGAAATTACGATTTAGTTTTTCTTTAGTAACTGCCACATATATGTGCATTTACCTTGGTAAGCTGTCTTATCATTAATTCAATCATTATGCATTGATATGAAAAAGGAATCAACCTGGTTTTCTGAGGTAGCACGTACCATAGGGCTGCTGGCCTCTTTATCATGAACGATGAAGTCCTAAGTGTTCTAATTTAGTCTATGTATTCTGTATTCATAATGTCCCTGAGTGTTTGTGAATATCCTTACACCCTTCTTAGACTGGTGTTTCTTTGATATGAAGATGATAAAAGAGCTGAATCTGATATTGGACCATGGCGAGGCGCAATCAGCTGTTAGCTGTAGTGGGGATAATGATTCTTTGTTTGTCCCAACTTTTGCGGTCATGTGCTTCTTAGAGAGTAAGCTGTTCAGGTGTTACCATGTTAGCGATATGGTGGAAACATGAGTTAGATTTATGTTGTTTTAAGTTAGAGGTTTATTTAGAATTCAAAAAATTTACCTGGATTTAAGTAAAGGGTTTGTTGATTCATGCGTGTATCGCGAATTCGCCATGTTTTTGTCTATGCTGGTTGTATGTTGCGATGGTCAGGTGTATGTTGCGATAGTCATATTTGTCTATGCTAATTGTAACTCTGCCTGTCAGGTGTATTTTGTGATAGTCATTTTGGTTACATATTTATGTCTTCCTGTGTATCTAGCTTCTCAACACCAGTAGTTGCAGGGAAGCTTAAGATAGTTTAAGGGTTTATATTTGGTGGAAGTATCTTAGCTTCTCAACATCAGTAGTGCGAGTTATTTCAGATCTTCCATATGCGCTATGGTTTTGTTAAAGACGACATTACCTTAAGTGCAGACCCTTCTGCTATTGATACTTGTTGCTCTTAGTTCTTACTTCTCGTTGTGGAGTTAGGGTGTTGATCCAAGTATAAGGGGTGAGGTTTGGGCTTTTCTCATTAAGTTATTATTCCTAACTATTATGAATTAGCGTAGTCTAATGGATTGGATCGCTGTTGGTCTATCCTCATCCCTGTCAGCATTTCACCTTCTTTAGTTGTAATGTAGCATCCCTTTTTTGGAGTCTCCAGTAAATTTCTTTTCTTCTGAACTTGTTTCTTGTGTATCTTTAGTTAAAGTCAGAACTTATTATTCTTAGTTGATATGCTGATGCTACTGATGGATTAATGATGCATGGAAAATGCCTGGCCTCGGTGTTTCCTCTAACCTGGTGGCACATTTCCATATAAATTCCCGAGCCCTACTAGGCTTATCTGCTTTAGGTGTTTGTAAAGGAATATAATCTTCTTGCAAAATGCTTACTGCAAAAGCTTATATATCGAAACGGGATCAGAAATTCTTGGATTTGGCTGTGCTGTTCAACTACAGAATTTCTAGATTATTTTATTTTATATTCAAAGAAAAATGTTCGCTTGCGGAGTTAGTAACATCTCTTGCCTTGATTTTGTCCTGACAGGACATTTGAAGAAGCTGTTTTGAATTTGGGTAGTGTAGTTTCAGTTATTTAGCACTTCACTCCTACCACAGTTAATTTATTAGTGAATGGTAAAGGTTATTGGAAGGGCACCTTGCTCATTGAACATTTGGCGGACCACCCAGGTACCTGTGGTCATTAGCATTTGGATATTGTATTTTCTGTATACCAGATATGATTTATGCTATTCTTTTTGTTTACTTTTTAGCACACACTACTTTAACTGAGTCTGTGTTAAAGCCTGGGCATGAATTTGATCTACTTTTGTCTTTTGGTTATAGGTAAGCTCCCAGGTGTAGGTTGTTTACGGTTCAGGTCAACGACATCCCATTAGGAAACTTCTAAATATTATAATGTTTATTTCCGTGTATACTCTTTTAATTAGCTAAAAAAAAGCAGGCATCTAGTATAAAGTGAATGTAACCGGTATAAGTAAGCCTGGTGGATTTGAGAGGACGCCCAAGGTATCTAATATGTAAGGTTGCAATTTCACATCCAAATTATTGTCGACTAGCAAAAGAAAGAGCTGGCATCAGATACAGAGCATAAGACTGAGCTCTTGAGAAAGTACTACGAATGTTCTTTAGGACGGTGGCAGTACTTGGGTTGCTTTAATGTAAACCAACAAAACCAACAAATTTGTCCGTAGATCAGACATGGGTGATAACAGGGTCTTTGTATAAAAGAGAGGACTTCTCCTCTGGTCACACTCTTTCACTCACTCTATCTTGATTAAACAACTTAGAGCTCAAGCAAGAGAGAAAAGAAAACCCGACCTAAATCTGATATTCATATTTTTGAGTTACATCCTTAAAGCTGTGAGATGTTCTTAAAAAGTGTATTGTTGTTTGCAAGTGGGTTTCTCCATTGAAGTTTGTCTTTGTTGTTGAATTAAAAGGAGATTTGTGGCTAGTATTTCTGAGAATAGTAGTTTGTCTCATTCTAAGAGTTCAACATCTCTAGATTTTTTTCATATTGATAATATGAATGTCAAGATGACATGCCATCTTGTAAGTTGGATGATACCGACTATCTTGTTCGGTCTTATTATTTACATCGCTGGTCTTATTATCTAACTGGAAGCATGTCCAACAACCACATACCCTATATATGAGCCTTGGGTGGAAGAAAAAGCCCTAAAAATGAGATTCAATGTCTCTTGATCTAAGGAGTAGTTTTATGCGCCTAGCAACAACAAAACAAGTATGGAATGCAATTGCTCAGATCCATGTGGTGAGCGATGTGGTTTTGGAAGTGATAAGAAAAAGTTTGTTTCTCAGACTTGTGAAAGATGATTTTTAGACTCAAATCCTAATAATTAAACTAAAAAACTCAAAACAACGTTGGTATTAAGATTATATAAAGCACCGAAACTCGGGATTTCACCATTAACCAATTGAGTGGTTCAATATAATCGTTATTCATGCAATTCTTTATGTTTAAAGTGACTATTATTTTGCAAAAGTAGATTTTCAAAGTAACAATTGTAAATCAAAATCATAAAACATCAAAAACCCTAGGCTAAGCATGATCTTTCAAAAAGAAATTACAATTGCTTAATAAAAATCATTAAATCAATTTTTAATCAAAGCAAACAATATACCACTTTTCTTAGAACAATGGATTCCCCCGCCGCCTCATCAAAGGGGTTTAGCTCCTCATGTTAGTCACTTGCTTAAAATATTCAGGGATTCTGCAACGCTGTAGAGGCGCTACAGATCGAGTGTTACAAAGGAAACCTTAACTAAGTGTTGCAACCCCGAAGATAAACCTTGCAAACATTGTTACAAAACTGTTAAATTTGAATGAATAGACCACGGAATGAACGACAGCCCTGAGCAGCATAAAAGATTTCCTACAACTCTTGATTTCTCCATGTTCTTGACTCTAAACTCCACCAAACTTCTTCTATAACTTTTGTAACCTTGTCTGAGACTCGACCACGCTTTTTACACCCCACAAAACTTAAAAATTCCGATTAAATTTTTTCTTTTCTTTCTGTCCAAGTCACGGCAATAATCTCTCTGCCAATTTGATTCACGCGTTTTTGGACTGTCCAGCTCCTCTCGAACTATTTATTAGATACGTATCTTAAAAATCTTATGTTTCCTTAAACCTCTCGGAGTTTCCAACAAAATCAAACAGAAAAACCTGAGAAAGTTTATCTACCCTTTTCTGCTTCAACTCGATTATCTAACCAAATCCAACCCAATCAAACACCCATGCATGCCAGCATTGTATATCCATAACAAGTCCAACCCATGAAAATCAGTGATTGAGTCTCTCAAAAACTCTTCCAAAACTCGAACCCTAAATCTACAACCTGGTTTCCCGCCAAAATCCGAATTCAAATTGGAAAAGAAGATGGTGTCCCCCTGTCCGCTACTAGAGTTCCTTTAGCACGTGTAATGTCGGTGCCCTTATCTAAAGTGAGTGTTCCTTTAACACTATTCAAGCCAATTTTTTTCCAGACATATTTAATTTCCAAAAATACACACACATAAAACACTGTAATAAGTAGAAAAAATTAGCACTATCTATATATAGAATCGAGACAAATCAGACACAAAAAATGTGTCTATCAGTAAGTCATGATGTTGCACAGATCTATGATTTGAATCGTCGAACTATAGAGACACGATAGAATAATCAAATCTTGTCGGCCTAGTATAATTCTCTTCAAGCTCTATGGAAAGAGCTTGATTTCCTCCATCGATGTGACATGGAGTGTGTAGCTGATACAACCAAGTTACAAAAGAGAATTCAAAATGGTCGAATCATTGAGTTCCTTGGTGGTCTAGACTATGATTTTTACCCCATCAGGATTCAAATATTGGGAAAGGATCTGAAAAAGCGGGGGTCTAACAACACCACCCAATATTTCGATTACCAATCTGTATGGACTAACTCCGAAACATTTACTAGAGAATCAACTAGACAGTCAGACTTAATCTAGATAAAAGTATCTCAAGGAGTTAATATCTCTCTCTTGTTTTGATTCACTCAAGCTAATAAGAATCAGCGAGTCTATAATCAAACACAAGGAATAACTTGGACGGTACCAAAGGCCAATATCCAAGGATCAATCAATATCAATCAACAACCAAAGGTCGGATTTCCAATTGATTGATTCATACGCACAACCTGTATTATTTCAATTATATAAACAAATATAACACTACACCATTTTCAGGATTTTGTCACATGTTATACTTGTTACTGATTGAATTTGTAACGGTGATAACAATACTAAATAGGCCGTTATTAATAATTGTGATGGTGTTTTGTAACGGTTTTATCTGTGACAATAGCCAGATACAGTCACATATAAAAAGCGTTACAATAATTAATAACCACAAAATACCTAATTTTATGATTGCGACACGTGTCATATTTGTCACATATATCTTAACGGTTTTAACTGTTACTCTCTATTTACAACAATTAGTTGAATGACACGTCACAATATTTGTTGACGCGTGTTATTCTTAAGAGGATGACACGTTTTTTTTAATTACATTTCTTGTCACAGCTAAACCCGTGACAATTTTTAACTCACAATTAAAAAAAAATGGGTAGCCCAGACCATTTTCATGGATCCGGGATTCCAATCTACATGCCTTGGTCTCGATGATGGACCTGCACTCTCCGTTTACGGGCCTGAACTACAAATAAACCCCAAACTGGATTAAACCTGAATTTTCTAGTTTACAAACATGCAATACAATTAAACCTGAAACACAACTGCAATCTATTCTCTTTCAATCTGCAATTCATACATATCAATCTACAATCCCTAACCTCATCATAACTTCAAAAGATGGATAAAGTTCTCCAATCTCTTCATACATATTCCACACACACATTTTATACTGCAACTGCTCCAAAGACCACCATAATCTATCTTCCGAGCCTTTGCCATGTGTAGGATCAAGCAAACACTCGTGAGATGCAAAGCCCAACTTCAATAAGGACAACTGCAGATCACAATGTGACAAGAAGCTACAAGAGAACAAAAATATACAAATGAATGATAATGATTTTTTTAGTTTATTACATGTATCATACCATGTAACGAGCTTAGATAAATCTATCATTTAACATAATTCTAGACCATTAATCAAAACTATGACAACCCCAGCAAAGAGTACGAAAGGAAACAAGTAATAGCAACACTACTTAGACGAACACATAGTTAAACATGAATGGTATGCTTGAAGAAATCAGCGTACAAGTATACAACTAAAAGGTGTACAAATTTGTTGGTTCAATAACCAATACCGCACATTCTACGTGCACACAACCTACCCATGGGAAACTAAGTAACTACAAAAACACATAATGAACTTGCCAAGAGCAGAAATTTACCGAATATCAAAGTTCCAAAATGGTATCAGTGCAAGTTCTTAACACCACCTGTAGTAGGCGCAGACCTACGAGCAATCTAGTTGCATCACCTCGCCTTCATGAACACAGCTAAACCGGGATTCCCTACAAAAAAGATAGTTTGTATTTCATATGAAACACACATTTAATAAGAAGTCAACATTATTGATACGTTTTATAAGTAATCAAACAACTTTAAGTCACAGACAAAAAACTAGGAGACATTTACCTGCCAGATACACACAATCTTGCCTCATATGCATGTGTGGGCTTGTATATTTATGTGGTCTCCCACATCCAAAATAACCGCTTCGTCTGTGAAGCGAATTCTCTTGTAAGTGACAATTTCAACGCTTGGACTCTACAAGTAGAAGTTAATACAACCATTTATATCCAATTTAATACAGAACGCATACACCCAATTCAAAAAGTCCTCGCTTGTAATAAACTATCCATGTAAACACAGCTGTAAGTCTATAGAAACTTGAAAAGGTGTTCACAGAACAGGGGAAGAGACCAACCATTTACTAAAACTATGATATTGTATTTTAGGAATTCAAGAACAAAAATTAAAAAAATAGTAAAAAAAATATTGAATAAAGTCATTACCTGTCTGTCATGATTGAACACCAACTCAAAAGCATCATGATTTGTGAAGTCTTCAAAATGCGAACAAAGTTAAGGTATGTCGGCAGAATTCTGAACTAATGGTATTGGAAATACGAATCAACAGGAAAAAACTAAGCTAGGCAACATTAAGGAACAAATTTTGCCCTTGTATTTTAATACACTGACCTAACATCAACATGGCATGGAGGCACACAAAGAAATCCTTATATACATGCATGACCCAAACAAGTCTACAAGGCTGTAATATTTAGTTTCAGCATTTATTGTACAACAGAACCAAAGATTGGGTACACAGAGGATGCGGACTATTTTCACACATTTTCATCAATCACAAACATACATGCGCCTGTCCATGAAAATCACAGTGTCGTGTATTGAACTATTATCACTCATATTATATGTAGCATTCATAAGTCTGGTATACACACAGAGGATATGGGATCAAAATGCTTCAAACATTTTACCTCCTTGTATGCCCATTTTTATAAACCACAAACATGCATTTTCAATAAATTTTCAGAGCCATGTATTAGGTTAATATCATTCACATCTAGATGCAGTATTTAATGATAATTACAGAAGATATGGGATTTACACAGATCTTAAATGCAAGTAGGTCAATCAATTGTGAGTGGTCAAGAGAATTGCTTTCACACCAACCTTAAATCCCATCCTAAGGTGATCGACATACCTTCAGTTCGAAGATCATATGGATTATAGGTTATAAGAATTGCCTACAGTAAAACTACTGTTTAACAAATAAATTACTTTTACTAATTGTAGGATAGGCGGTAATGAAATGATTAAACTACTGGACTATGTGATGAGTGCCAAATATTGTATATATTTATCCCTTTTTGTTGGCATTTTAACTCATCTTTTGTGCATTAATTCTACATTTTATCCCATATTCTGTATTTTCATTGTTTTCAAGAATAAATATTTTTATTAATTAATTTTGCATTTTTAGGTAATAAATAAAGTTCGGATGAGTCGCGGAGCGAAAAGAGCAGAAAAGTAGTGAAAAGCCGGGAGAAATTACGCAAGGAAGCCGCGAAGAATGGTGCGCACAACCTCATTTTCTACACACAAAAGCGCCTCCGTTCTCAGCCATCAGATCAGTTCTCAGAAGCATCCGAGGGTCGCTCCTTCATAGAGCATCAAAATCTGAAGTCTCTGCCGAGCACCACAGCGCTGAAATTCCAAGCCTCCAGATTAGATGGTAGTTGAATCCAACGGTCGCTCCCTTGCTGTTCATCAACGTTTGATATCTCCGCCTTACACTACAACACCTAACCCCATCTAGAGCCGTTAACTTCGTTGTATCAAAAAATCTGACGGTCGCTCCTCGCTTGCCTCCGCATCACCGTCCGATCTACCTACCAGCTCCACATCCCACGGCTCATCCTTGCTGTTCATCCAATTTGATGAAGCCGCCTAACACCCTAGAAACCAAACCCTATACCAGCCACCCAAACACACCCTTCTCCCAAACCATCGAGCCCCTTTCTTCTCCACCTTACCCTGCGGCAGACCCTTCTCCCCTGTCGCCTCTCCCTGCAACCGTACCACCACCTTCTTCACCTCCACTGCCACCACCACACCTCCACCATCATCACCCTATCGACCAACAACCTAAACCCATCACTACTATCATCCCCCCCTCTTTCTAGCCCCCTATTTGATTGATTTTTCTTCTCACCCTTTCTCTGAAACCCTAGAAGAAAAATCAATCGATTAGGCGAGTCTAGAATAGCAATTGGCGCGTGGGAATGGAGCAGGAGAGTCAGAGGAAGGATGGGTCGACGTCAATTTGAAGATTAGGTAAGTTAATTTCACTGTTGGAATTTGGAGATTTTTCTATAAACCCTAATTGTATAATTTAGGGATTTGGGTATAAATAGGTATTGTTGGGTTGTAACTGTGCACATCTCTGGGCTAGCCAGTGAACAAATGTTTTAGTTTTCATTTTATTTCATATAGCAGTTACATTTTCAGTTCATGTGGAATGTGTGTTATACATAAAAATTGACTGTGAAGTGTGCTGTTATCATGTGGAGCATGTGTGTATGTGTTAATATCATGATTACAAGCATGTTCATGTTCTAATTCTTTTGCTAGGGCTTAGAGGAAGCTCCTGATCATATGCTAGGATAGTAAATGTATATGTATTGTCTTGAAATGCTTTAACTGCCTTAGGATTAATGAAATGCCATTTGAGTTACTTCACTTGTGATCAGCTGTGCTGTTAGAAGACAGCTGATGCTAGGAGTGCAGCTAGGTCAGTTGTAAGAATTTAGTCCATTAGAGAGATTGCCTGAAGTTCAGTTAGCTAGTTGAGCTAAATACTTGTGATCAGTTGTGCTGTTGAAAGACAGCTGATGCTAGGGGTCATTTAGCAAGGTTAGTTTCTCTATCCTTCTTTGTAATCTTTCATGAAAAAAACAAGACATACATTGCATCACAATTTCCTTAGCCTAGGGTCAGGTAGTGGAATCAAAAGCCTTAGTACCCTCCCTTGAACTCAGAAAACCTTAGAAACTCCCCAAAGAGAACTTTAGCAAATCCTCCAAGTCCCTGTGGACAAACCCCTATTTACTCTTTCTTGCTTCAACTTCCCTGTATACTTGCAGGCTAGTTTGTAGGTCTTTTCCCTTTACACCAAGTTTTTGGCGCCGCTGCCGGGGACTCGGTAGCGGTTTGCTTGTTTTCTGCTTGTTTCCTGTTTTCTGTCTCGTTTTTGCTTCACTAAGTGCATTGCCTTGCACTACCTTGCACTGCTGCAAGTGCTGCTGCCAAAGCCAAAGCCAAAGCCTGCTTTCTCTGCTGCTGGGCTTGTGCCAACTCTCTGCTGCTGGGCTCTGAACCAACTAAGCTGGGCTTGAACCAACTGAGCTGGGCTTCGCTGCAGATTCTGCTGGGCTCTTCTCCACCTGAGCTGCTTAGGACGATCCTAAAGCCCAACTGGGCCTGTGCAACCAAAAAGGGATAAAAAGCTCAAATTTGGGCTCCCTCCAAAAATCAAGTAAGCCTAACCCATGAGCTAACCCATCTGGGCCTCATTAAATTTATCTGGGCTTGTATTTAAGTGTTTATATTTGGGCCTGTAATAATTTTATTTTTCTTTTTCTTTATTTTCTATTTGGGCTTGTAATAATTTTTCTTTTTCTTTTTCTTTTATATGCTTGTAATTATTTGTTGGTTATTTTTCTTTTCTTTTGTGGGCTTGCATTTTATTTTGGACTATAGGTTTATACCCCAATCATTGGGCTCCTAACCTTAAAAAAAAAAAAAAAAAAAAAACCAAGAACCAAAACCCTTTTTTTTTTTTTAGTTGTTTGGGCTTTTTGTCCCAATTAATCCAAAATTTCTCTAAACCCATTGTGAAACCAAAACCCAACTAAACCAAATTTTAGGTCGTGTTTTTCTTTGACTGTGGGCTTGTTAGATGTTAGTTCATCGATCAATGATCTTGTTAGGATATGGTTGTGACCTTTAGAGACCAATCAAACCGACTAATTAGAGTCAATCCAATAGACCCAATTGACATACCCACATCCTCCGAGGAAAACACACCGGACCAACCTGAGATAATGGAAGAACCCCGTAGCCTCAAGGATTACATGTACCCCACAAGGACAAGCCAACCCTCGTGCATTGTTTTACCAGAAGCTACTGGTCATTATGAGCTAAAATCGAGCACAATACAAATGCTTCCCGTGTTTAGAGGAATTGAAAATGAAAACCCTTACCATCACGTGAGAGAATTTGAGGAGATTTGTGGAACTATACGTTTCACTCAGATGTCTGACGAAACCCTAAAATTGAGACTATTCCCTTTTTCTTTGAAGGAAAAGGCCAAGTCATGGCTGTATGCCTTACATCCACAGTCAATTAGGACATGGGACAACCTCACGAAAGAGTTTTTCAAAAAGTTCTTCCCTAATCACAAGACTGCGACAATTCGTCAAAATCTGAACAGCTTTGTACAATTAGAAGGTGAAACCTTAGCTAGATATCTTGAGAGATTCAATGAATTGTTGCTTAAGTGTCCCCATCATGGTTTTGAGAAATGGAGACTTGTGCAAATTTTGTATGAAGGTTTAGATGTCTCCACCCGAACAATTGTAGAGTCTATGTGCAATGGACTCTTCACAGATAAAAGTGCTGATGACTCTTGGGCTTTCCTAATTGAAGTTGCTGAAAAAACTCAACAATGGGAGTCCATTCGTGAACCTAGAAAGACTACACCTGTAGATAAGGTCCATAGAATTGAGTCTAAATTTGAGGAAAATGCAAAAATGGCAACTAGCAAGAAGAATAGAAGCATTAGAACTTCAGAAAAACGTAAAACCTTCTACCACTGCTTTCTGTGAACATGTCGAAATGGCTATCTGTGATATATGTAACGGTTCTGACCATCAGGTCAGTGATTGTCCGGAAATGCATGCATTCCAAGAATCTAGGCTAGAACAGGCACATGCTATGTTTCAAAAACAAGAGCATAACCCTTATTCTCAGACCTACAACCCGGGATGGAGGAACCACCCCAATTTTTCATGGTCTAAAGGACCCATTCAAGGAGGACCATCTCAACCCACTCAAAGCTATCAAAACAATCAAGGCTATCAATACCCTAAAAATCCTCAACAGCAGTCGTACCCTCAATACACTGCTGACAAGAAATTGTCTAGCATTGAAGAGAGTATCAATCAATTGACCCAACATCTGATGAAGAATGAGAAAGCAACTGATCAACGAGTCTCCGCTCTAGAACTCCATATAGGTCAAATTTGCGATGCACTGAATACAAGAGAAAAGGGTAAACTTCCTAGCCAGCCCCAACAAAATCCAAAGAGGATATTTCAAGCAGGAACATCATCTTGCAACGAAACCTCACCCGATCAAGCTCATTCCATCACCACTCTCCGAAGTGGTAAGATTGTTGAGAACAATGTAGGCATACCAGAATCAAATGAATCTGAGCCAAGCATATCATTGCCTACACCACCAAAGAACACCTCCAACTTAGAAAAGGAACCTGAGTACATTAGCAAAGCCGACAATCCCAATGTTGTGAATACCCCTTTAACTCCTAATGTTGATGTTGCTCCATATCCTCAGAGGTTAGTTCTCCAACAGATAAGCACCCACTACAATGAGATGTTAGAACTGTTCAAAAGAGTCAACATCAACATTCCTTTTCTTGAGGCAATTAAGCAAATCCCTGCATATGCCAAATTCCTCAAAGACTTGTGCACTCAAAAGCGCAAGATTAATGTGCACAAACGTGCTTTCTTAGCTGAACAGGTGAGTTCCATCATTCTGAACAAAACTCCACCTAAGTTTAGGGACCCAGGTTGTCCAACAATTTCTTGCACTATAGGAAACCACATGGTCAGTAAAGCTTTATTAGATCTAGGTGCAAGTGTGAACCTCCTGCCATATTCTGTTTATGCGCAGTTAGGTCTTGGAGAATTGAAGCCAACACCCATAACTCTCCAATTGGCGGACCGATCCGTCAAAGTCCCTCGAGGTGTAGTTGAGGATGTCTTAATTAAGGTTGATAAGTTCTACTTTCCTGTAGACTTTATTGTCTTAGACACTCAACCTGTACAAAACCCGGATAGTCACATTCCTGTCATTTTAGGACGTCCTTTCTTGGCGACATCTAATGCGATCATCAATTGTCGTAATGGAGTGTTGAAGCTGTCTTTTGGGAACATGACTGTCGAGCTGAATGTGTTTAATGTTAGTCAACAGCATGTGAATCTTGATGATGAGGATGTACATGAGGTCAATATGATTGAGAGTTTGATACAAGATTCATTGACTGGCATTATGTCAAAAGATCCCTGGCAAGCATGTTTGGAAGATGTTAACTTGGAGTTGTATGATGATGAATACATTGGTGAAGTCCAATCTTTGATCGAATCTGTACCTCAAATGGACATCACTAAATGGCAGACTACAGTGGAACAACTCCCACTTTCTGAGAAGTCTGTTATATCTTCGGATGAGTCTCCTAAGGCCAAACAGGAATTGAAACCATTACCTGATACTTTGAAGTATGCATTTCTAGGTCCTTCTGATACTTTACCTGTTATCATTTCTTCACGATTAAACATAGAACAGGAAAACAAGCTTTTAGGAGTACTTGAGGAGCAGAAAGAAGCCTTAGGATGGACCATCTCAGATCTCAAAGGGATAAGCCCCACCATTTGCATGCAGCACATTAATCTGGAAGAGAATGCCAAACCGTCTAGGGAAATGCAAAGGAGACTTAATCCTAACATGAGAGACGTTGTTAAGAGTGAGATCTTGAAGCTACTTGATGCGGGTATCATATATCCGATTTCAGATAGTAAATGGGTTAGTCCCATTCAAGTTGTGCCTAAGAAGTCAGGCATTACTGTAGTTCGGAACGAAAAGAATGAGTTAGTCCCTTCACGTACAACCACAGGATGGCGAGTATGTATCGACTACAGGAAGTTGAACACAGTACCAAGAAAAGATCACTTCCCTCTTCCCTTCATAGACCAAATGCTAGAACGTGTGTCTGGACACAGTCACTACTGTTTTCTAGATGGCTTTTCCGGTTATAACCAAATTCACATTGCACCGGAAGATCAGGAAAAAACTACATTCACGTGTCCATTTGGGACATTTGCTTTTAGACGTATGCCCTTCGGGCTGTGTAATGCACCTGCTACTTTCCAGCGTTGCATGATGAGCATTTTTTCAGACATGATAGATAGTTTTCTCGAGATCTTTATGGATGATTTCTCTGTGTTTGGCTCTTCTTTTGACGAATGTTTGGACCATCTAGTCCTTGTGCTATCAAGATGTAAGCAAAAGAATCTGATTTTAAACTGGGAAAAATGCCACTTCATGGTGAAATCCGGCATAGTTCTAGGACACATCGTATCAGAAAAAGGAATTGAAGTAGATAAAGCTAAAGTCGATCTCATTCAACATTTACCCCAACCCCATTATGTGAAGGGGATTCGATCATTTTTAGGTCACGCCGGATTCTACCGGAGATTCATCAAAAACTTTAGCCAAATCTCTCGCCCTTTGTGTAACCTACTTGCCAAAGATGTTGTCTTTAACTTTGATGCTGCGTGTGTGAAGGCGTGGGAAGAACTCAAGACTCTCCTCACCTCAGCTCCTATTGTCCAACCACCCGACTGGGAATTACCGTTCGAACTCATGTGTGATGCCTCTGATTACGCCGTTGGCGCTGTTTTAGGACAGCGTGTTGATAGACTACCATATGTGATATACTATGCTAGTAAAACTCTTAATGATGCTCAACTCAACTATTCGACTACCGAGAAGGAGTTACTTGTCGTAGTATTTGCATTAGACAAGTTTAGATCTTATTTGATAGGATCTAAGATCATCATATACACTGACCATGCGGCTTTGAAGTATCTTCTTTCTAAGAAGGATGCTAAAGCTCGCCTTATTCGATGGATACTCTTATTACAGGAATTCGACATCGAAATCCGTGATAAGAAAGGTTGTGAGAATGTGGTTGCTGATCACTTGTCCCGATTAACTAGTGAGTCTATTGATGAATCTGAGCTGATTAGAGAATCATTCCCTGATGAACAACTGATGTCTGTGACAAACCTTCCTTGGTTTGCCGACATTGTTAACTACCTTGCTACAGGTAGAATGCCCTCACATTGGTCGAGACAAGACCGCTCCAAGTTCTTGGCTGAAGTTAAACATTTCCTTTGGGACGACCCATATTTGTTTAAGTACTGCCGAGACCAAATCATTAGGAGATGTGTACCCGACATGGAACAGAAAGATGTGATATCTTTCTGTCATGACCAAGCATGTGGAGGCCATTTCAGTGCCAAGAAAACCGCTGCAAAGATCTTGCAGTGTGGATTCTATTGGCCATCATTGTTCAAGGATTGCCATGATTATTGTGTTGCGTGTGAACGCTGTCAAAAGCTAGGAAGCATTTCGAGGAGAAACATGATGCCATTGAACCCCATTTTGATTGTGGAGATTTTTGATGTTTGGGGGATAGACTTCATGGGTCCATTTCCCATGTCTGACAGCAAGTTGTACATCCTAGTTGCAGTTGATTACGTTTCTAAGTGGGTAGAAGCCATAGCAACCAGAACAAATGACCACAAGGTGGTACTTTCATTTCTAAAGGAGAACATATTTTCACGTTTTGGTACCCCTAGAGCTATCATCAGTGACGGCGGTTCACATTTTCGTAACAAGTACTTTGAGTCTTTAGTACGCAAGTATGGCATAACTCACAAGGTTGCTACTCCGTACCACCCTCAGACTAGTGGACAAGTGGAAGTGTCTAATAGGGAAATAAGCACATTCTGGAGAAGACGGTCAACCCGTCCAGGAAAGATTGGTCATTGAGATTGAATGATGCTTTGTGGGCCTATAGAACAGCTTATAAGACACCAATTGGCATGTCCCCCTATCGTCTAGTGTATGGAAAGCCGTGCCATCTACCTGTGGAATTAGAACATCGTGCCTACTGGGCAATCAAAGAGCTGAACTTCTCTCTGGACGAAGCTGGAATTCAACGGAAACTTCAACTCAACGAGTTGGATGAATTGAGAAATGAGGCTTATGACAGTGCCAAGCTGTACAAGCAAAAGATGAAGATATTTCATGACAAGCGTATTCTACGCAAATCCTTCACTCCTGGTCAGAAAGTCTTGCTGTATGACTCCCGATTACATCTTTTTCCAGGAAAACTGCGTTCCAGATGGAAGGGTCCGTACCTAGTACGCACAGTTTTTCCTCATGGAGCTGTAGAGTTGGAGGATGTCTCCAACAAGAACGTTTTCAAAGTCAACGGGCAGAGATTAAAGCCATTCCTTGAGCCATTTCCACCCGACATTGAACCAACCAACCTGGAGGACCCAGTCTATGTGGACTAAACTGGTCCATTTTTTCCCTAAATAACCAAACAGTTTTCCAAATGTTTCCCTAAAAACCAAAATTTTCCGTTTTCCCATCAAAACCAAATATTTCCCAATAAAACCAAATTTTTTCCAAAAAGTCCAACCCCATTAAAAACCAAATTTTCTTGTAGATAATGTGTTAGTTAAATTTCCTTTTGTATATATTTTGTGCTCATCCATTGTGACTGCTAATATGATGGATTTTTGCCTTGAATAACGGAGTTTTAATCAAGCTGCCACCGTGCAATCGGGTATTCTCTCTCCTTTTACTCTACTCAGCATGCTCCTCTTCATATATTGTTTTATAATTCTTTCCATTTTGAAACATTGAGGACAATGTTTAGTTTAGGTTTGGGGGTATAGAGTAGATACCATGATAATTTGCATAATTGAAAACGAACTCCTCTTTTTTTGAAAAAATTGAAAAATTCCAAAAAAATTAAAAAAATCAAAATTCAAAAAAATTAAAAAATGAAAAATCATAAAAATGGAGCTCATTTACCTTGAAATGTTGACTCTTGTGCAAATATGTATTTTTATTAGGAGTCTTAGTCTAGATATTTAGGCACCCTGATTCTAGCACAATTCACATAGTGATAAGAAATTTGCACGCGCACGATCTACCAATACATGTATGGCCTCGATCTTCAAGGTGTTGGATAGGAAGTTACGATTGCCAATCACTTTAGAATACTGAACGAAACTGGACTAGCTTGTTCTTTGGTTGGTTGGGATAGAAGGTGGAGGTTACATTAAGAAAGACAACCATCGAATTTAACTGGGTGCATCAAAAAGGGCTACCTCTTGCAAAGTGTCATGTAATTTTTGTTTCCTTTTGTATGTATCAAAAGTGTATCAGTTCAAAAAAAAAAAAAAAAAAAAAAAAAAAAAAAAAAAAAAAAAAAAAAAAATCGAAATACAAAAAAAAAAAAAAAAAAAAAAATCAAGTATTTATCAATTCCATCTCTTGTTCCAAAAATAAAAGAGAATAGTCAATGTAAATAAGAGTCATGTAAATAGTCATCTTTGTTGTTTCGTTGTAATAAGCAAGGAGGGTGTATGCCATTGATGTACAACGCGAGAAATTGTGAAATACCTCCAACTCATTCACAATTCTCGTAAAGTCCGGACAGCTAGCTAGATTTCGACCTCAGTTCTTAGCCTGAGAAACTATCTCTTGGTGATTAGTAGTCATAACTTCAGATCTTTCTTTACACATGTGTAGATACACTTTACACTCTTATCACATGTCTTTTTTGTTATCAGTGCTAGGATTGTGCCTTCGATAGCTAGATTGACATCTCCATTTTGCTGTGAGCTTAAACTGTTTTGCACATGTCACATTTGATGGAATCTGAGCTTATATTTTGACCTAGAACTTTGTAGGTACGTTCTAAGCAAACCTTCACGAGACTTCAACTCGTCCACTAGGGACACTTAGTGGTTTAAAAGGCTTAGTGCATACGCTAAATGCATTCGAGAGACCAGCGACAGTGGTATAGTTAGGATTTCCTTAGTTTTGTTTTACTTGAGGACAAGTAAAATTCAGGTTTGGGGGTATTTGATGAGTGCCAAATATTGTATATATTTATCCCTTTTTGTTGGCATTTAACTCATCTTTTGTGCATTAATTCTACATTTTATCCCATATTCTGTATTTTCATTGTTTTCAAGAATAAATATTTTTATTAATTAATTTTGCATTTTTAGGTAATAAATAAAGTTCGGATGAGTCGCGGAGCGAAAAGAGCAGAAAAGTAGTGAAAAGCCGGGAGAAATTACGCAAGGAAGCCGCGAAGAATGGTGCGCACAACCTCATTTTCTACACACAAAAGCGCCTCCGTTCTCAGCCATCAGATCAGTTCTCAGAAGCATCCGACGGTCGCTCCTTCATAGAGCATCAAAATCTGAAGTCTCTGCCAAGCACCACAGCGCTGAAATTCCAAGCCTTCAGATTAGATGGTAGTTGAATCCAACGGTCGCTCCCTTGCTGTTCATCAACGTTTGATATCTCCGCCTTACACTACAACACCTAACCCCATCTAGAGCCGTTAACTTCGTTGTATCAAAAAATCTGACGGTCGCTCCTCGCTTGCCTCCGCATCACGTCCGATCTACCTACCTCCACATCCCACGGCTCATCTTGCTGTTCATCCAATTGATGAGCCGCCTAACACCCTAGACAACAACCCTATACCAGCCACCAACAAACACCCTTCTCCCAAACCATCGAGCCCCTTTCTTCTCCACCTTACCCTGCGGCAGACCCTTCTCCCTGTCGCCTCTCCCTGCAACCGTACCACCACCTTCTTCACCTCCACCACCATCATCACCCTCCTCACCCACACCAAACAACCAAACCATCTACTATCATCCCCCCCTCTTTCTAGCCCCCTATTTGATTGATTTTTCTTCTCACCCTTTCTCTGAAACCCTAGAAGAAAAATCAATCGATTAGGCGAGTCTAGAGTAGAAATTGGCGCGTGGGAATGGAGCAGGAGAGTCAGAGGAAGGATGGGTCGACATCAATTTGAAGATTAGGTGAGTTAATTTCACTGTTGGGGATTTGGGGATTTTTCAAAAAACCCTAATTGTATAATTTAGGGATTTGGGGGTATAAATATGTATTGTAGGGAACACTGTAGACATCTCTGGGCTAGCCAGTGAACAAATGTTTTAGTTTTCATTTTATTTCAAATATCAGTTACTTGTGATCAGTTCATGTGGAATGTTTTGTGATGCATAAAAATTGACTGTGAAGGGTACTGTTATAATGTGGAGCATGTGCATATGTGATAATATCATGATTATAAGCATGTTCATGTTCTAATTCTTTTGCTAAGGCTTAGAGGAAGCTCTTGATCATATGCTAGGATAGTAAATGTATATGTATTGTCTTGAAATGCTTTAACTGCCTTAGGATTAATGAAATGCCATTTGAGTTACTTCACTTGTGATCAGCTGTGCTGTTAGAAGACAGCTGATGCTAGGAGTGCAGCTAGGTCAGTTGTAAGAATTTAGTCCATTAGAGAGATTGCCTTAAGTTCAGTTAGCTAGTTGAGCTAAATACTTGTGATCAGTTGTGCTGTTGAAAGACAGCTGATGCTAGGGGTCATTTAGCTAGGTTAGTTACTCTATTCTTCATTGTAATCTTTCATGAAAAAAACAAGACATACATTGCATCACAATTTCCTTAGCCTAGGGTCAGGTAGTGGAATCAAAAGCCTTAGTACCCTCCCTTGAACTCAGAAAACCTTAGAAACTCCCCAAAGAGAACTTTAGCAAATCCTCCAAGTCCCTGTGGACAAACCCCTATTTACTCTTTCTTGCTTCAACTTCCCTGTATACTTGCAGGCTAGTTTGTAGGTCTTTTCCCTTTACACCACTATGCAAGTAAAATTTTATCACATTCTCCAGAACTAGCAGGACTTAAGAAAACTAACCTTAAAAAGAGTGCGTACAAGGTCATCAATGTCCGACAAAGATCCTAAACCTTCACCTTGCCAATGCAAACTAAATGTCAAATTTTAACAAGGAAATACATTCCTATATAGAAAATAGTTAACATGTTTATAATATGTATTGATCTTATAGAAAAACAACACATTATACACGTGCACATTCATCATATATGATTGTAAATTCAAAAGGTTAATTCTGTAAGTAAATAACAGTAGTTTATCGCAAGAAGGCTAATAAAGAACTAGCTATATGTGCTGACTGGATCTCAAACTGGGTCAAGACTCAAATTTAGGCAACCGATCTTACAAATTCTTACAAAGTTGGCATTTTTGAAAAGCAAATTCTTACAAAGTTGTTGAACAACTAAGCCCTGACCCTGCAACTACATCTGCCTGGTCAAAAAATCTTAATTACTAACAATCTTGTTCCTGACTACCTTATTTGTTTTAGTAACACTCGCAGCCTAAGAAAAGTGAACTAGTTTTATAAGATATGCCCGGTGACTGCAGGAGGTCAAAGGATATCCCTGTTAGAAAAATTAAGAAAAGATAAGTCATTATGGGACGCAGTTAAGTGCATCACATAGCTGAAGCTACAATATATCATAGCAAGGCAATAATTAGTGCTTTTAATGAAACCTATGTGAATATATGCTTGCAAGCTCAAGTCTTGCTATTAGATAAGAACACCTCTTTTTGAATTTCAAACATGTGATCTCAAAATGATGCAACTACAATCAGTAGAGATACAACATTTACTTACGGAATAAAAACTATTAACTCATGATCACCATCATTGTTTTCCAAAAGACCCTGTCATGAATCATGACAAAGAATATATAAAAAATATGTACAAAATAATCGTAGTTTGACAAGATATTGTTCATTAAGGATATCTCTCTATATTAAATCAAAGCAATCATTTCATATAATATCTAGTTATTAGTTCGCAAAGAATTTGAGCTAGTCATAATACCACATATAATCCAAGTTAATCCAACTATCCAAACAAATCTTCTCTAGTTAACTATGTTGGACACATACCGTTTAGCTCAGCCTACACATGTCTCATGAAAATCTATGATTGAGCACAATTAGCATGCCAATGTTCAAGGACATATAATAATCATTACTAGGAACAGTTCAAAACCAATTGTCTCAAGTAAAAATTTCTACGGACGGTGTTTAAAATCAGGCCGTCCCTAGAAGCCATCGGTTTTGTAATGACAGATAGTCCCACAAAAGATAGAGACAATAAAGAACACACCATTTCCCTCTTACGGTTAGCATAAACTACTGAGAGTCACTGTCTACTAATCCCTAAAGACAAGCTTAAATTTGCATATGCAGTAGTTGTACTTGGCATTAGGTATGACCAAAGACTTGAAAAAACAAAAATGATAACATGTTCCAGAATGTTGAGCACCCTACTATGACCGAAACATTAAGCACCGTACATAGTCCACAAACAATACAACTTCTTTCTCAGAAAAAATTAAGCAAAATAACCTAAGAAAGTTAAAACCAACAAGTCCCAAGACTAAAGAACCGCAACCTGCAAGATTATCATGCATTATCAACATAGCATCCCTACCACTACTGAAGAAAGCAAATTATACAATAAGGATTTTACCCTTTATCTATTCTTTCAGGATTTTTCTCAAACACTTAATGTGCAGTTATGTTGGTCTTATTGTTTCTTTCTACACCTTGATTTCCTCGAGGGACGAGGCGAAACTGCAGAAGAGAAAACTAATACACAATTATACCAATAACCATCCTACAATAAAAAAAAAAACAGATTTTCAATTAAAAACTAAAACCCAGAAAAATTAAATTCACTTAAACTAACCTCACCTCAAATCTTTCAATTGAAACAAATTACTCTTTTTTCTCATCACCACTACCACACCATCATCACCAGAACCTTGAATGGATTACAATCATAGTTATCTGAACATGATATGGTAGCATAGATTATGAGAAGAACTTGAGCGCTAATCTAATGAATCATATCACCTCAAATCCCTAGGCCCATTAGCTGCATTTACTGCCGACTTCGAGACCTGAATCACCCACCTAAAACAAAAACACAACAAACATTTCAGAGACTAGATGCAAATAAATTAGACATACTTATGCAATCAAAGAAATAAATCTCATATTTTGATGAAAAATTGAGCGAAAAAAATAATAGGAGTAAGAAATTGGGGGTTTGTTACAGACTCTTCAACTCTCTTCAGATCTAAACAAGTTAGGCTTCAAACTTCAGAAATCATTCTTCAATCATTATCAATCGTTATGAGTATGTATAATAATGGGATTTACCAGAGAAATAAGAGTACTAGGTTGGGTAAAATCGATCGTAACTGAAGCAAATCTACAGGTATTCGGTGCTGAAAAGAGATGATAAGGTAGAAAGGAATAATTTTTCCCTTCAAGTTAAACAAAAGGAAAAGAAACATAGAGATCTTTGGTACAGGGATGAGGGATTACAGTGGTGGTAGTGAGTGATTGAGTGAAGATTGTTGCGGCTGTCTTGATAGCAACTTAGGGTTTTCTTTCCGCTGGAGAAAGTGAGAAAGATAAGGATGAGAGAAAGGGGGAAATGAAGTGAGAGAAGATATACTTTGGGTTTTGATAGAAGTACTCGAGGTACCCAATTGGGCCCAATTGGCTAGGAGTTGAACTCCCAAGTTATAGGTTTAGGCCAAGTCCCATGATCTTCTAATCTAGCTGCTAGATTAGAAGACCACGTCAGCTAGGACAACCTCCTAAGTCGTATGGGATGTCTAATCTAGCAGCTATATTAGCAGTCCACGTTATCTGGGACCACTGTCCAGCGTTGTTTGGTTCAGCACTTTAAATCTCAGTCGTTAGATCAAATTTGGTAATTTTTGTGGTTCGTGTGATTTTTGTGAGCGCTTAACCATTCAGGGTTAAGGTCACTTTTTGAGCGCTGAACCATTCAGCGCTTCAATCACTGCCGTTAGACCAAATTTTGCGATTTTTGTGCTCCGTGTGATTTTTGTGAGCGCTGAACCATTCAGCGTTAAGGTAACTTTTTCAGCGCTGAATCATTCAGCGTTTCAATCTCGCTACTAGTTGAACTTCGAGCAAATGGTAGGAGAGAGAACTAGCAAATGCTAGTGTTATCTTTTAGACCAGACTTTTTTTTTGAATTGCAACATTTAACTACCAATCTAGCAGCTCAATTTCCGCAATTGTCTGATAAAAAAAAAGTACTCGACGATCCATATAAATCTAAAGTTTTATTATACTGAAGATGAAATTTATCAATTTGAACATCCCAGATTCAAAGATTACTAGAGTTAGACCTGAGTTTCTAATTCGGATGAACTGAAGATGAAATATATCAGATTCGAACATCCCGAGTTCAAAGATTACTAGAGTTAGACTTGAGTTTCTCGTTCGGATGAACTAAAGACGACATATATCAGAATTTATCAACACGGGTTCAAATACTACTAGAGTTAGACTTGAGTTCCTCGTTCGGATGAACTGAAGACGAAATATATCATAATTGATCAACACAAGTTAAAAAACTACTAGAGTTAGACTTGAGTTTCTCGTTCAGATAAACTGAAGACGAAATATATCAGAATTGATCAACACAAGTTCAAAAACTACAAGAGTTAGACTTGAGTTTCTCGTTCGGATGAACTGAATACGAAATATATCAGAATTGATCGACACAGGTTCAAATACTACTAGAGTTAGACTTGAGTTTCTCGTTCATATGAACTGAAGACACAATATATCAGATTACTAGAGTTAGACCTGAGTTTCTCGTTCGGATGAACTGAAGACGAAATATATCAGATTTGAAAATCACAGGTTCAAAGATTGCTAGAGTTAGGCATGAGTTTCTCGTTCGGATGAACTGAAGACAAAATATATCAGATTACTAGAGTTAGACCTGAGTTTTCCGTTGGGATGAAATGAAGACGAAATATATCAGATTCGAACATCACATTTTCAAAGATTGCTGGAGTTAGACCTGAGTTTCTCGTTCGGATGAACTGAATACAAAATATATCAGATTCGAACATCACAGATTCAAAGAGTGCTAGAGTTAGACTTGAGTTTCTCGTTCGGATGAACTGAAGACGAAATATATCAGAATTGATTAACACAGGTTCAAATACTACTAGAGTTAGACTTGAGTTTCTCGTTCAGATAAACTGAAGACGAAATATATCAGAATTGATCAACACAAGTAAAAAAACTACTAGAGTTAGACTTGAGTTTCTCGTTCGGATGAACTGAAGACGAAATATATCAGAATTGATCAACAAAGGTTCAAAAACTACTAGAGTTAGACTTGAGTTTCTCGTTAAGATAATTGAAGACGAAATATATCAGAATTGATCAATACAAGTTCAAAAACTACTAGAGTTAGACTTGATTTTCTCGTTCGGATGAACTGAAGACAAAATATATCAGAATTGATCAACACAGGTTCAAATACTACTAGAGTTAGACTTGAGTTTCTCGTTCAGATGAACTGAAGACACAATATATCAGATTACTAGAGTTAGACCTAAGTTTCTCGTTCGGATGAACTGAAGACAAAATATCAGATTACTAGAGTTAAACCTGAGTTTCTCGTTGGGATGAAATGAAGATGAAATATATCATATTCAAACATCACATGTTCAAAGATTGATGGATTTAGACCTGAGTTTCTCGTTCGGATGGACTGAATACGAAATATATCAGATACGAACATCACAGGTTCAAAGATTAGAGTTAGACTTGAGTTTCTCGTTCGGATGAACTGAAGACGAAATATATCAGAATTGATTAACATAGGTTCAAATACTAGTAGAGTTAAACTTGAGTTTCTCGTTCAGATAAACTGAAGACGAAATATATCAGAATTGATCAACACAAGTTAAAAAACTACTAGAGTTAGACTTGAGTTTCTCGTTAAGATAATTGAAGACGAAATATATCAGAATTGATCAACACAGGTTCAAAAACTACTAGAGTTAGACTTGAGTTTCTCGTTAAGATAACTGAAGACGAAATATATCAGAATTGATCAATACAGGTTCAAAACCTACTAGAGGTAGACTTGAGTTTCGAAATATATCAGAATTGATCAACACAGATTCAAATACTACTAGAGTGAAAATGACCAGACTACCCTTATCGGGAATAAGTAAAGTAAATATTACATATTAAGAAAATGACCATATTACCCTTATAGGAAATAAGTAAAGTAAATAGTACAAACAATAAAAATGACCATATTACCCTTACTAGAAATTAGTGCAACAAATATCATGTAGATAGTGAAAATGACCATGCTACCCTTATCAGAAATAAGTGAAATAAATATTACAGATTGTGAAAATGACCATATTACCCTTACTAGAAATAAGTGCAATAAATACCACACAGACAGTTAAAATAACCATATTACCCTTACTAGGATTAGTGCAATAAATATCATGGAGACAGTTAAAATGACTATACTACCCTTATCGGAAATAAGTAAAGTAAATATTACAGATTGTGAAAATGACCATATTACCTCTTACTATAAATAAGTCAATAAATATCACAGAGACAGTGAAAATGACCAAACTACCCTTATTGGAAATAAGTGCAATAAATATCACACATACGGTAAAAATGACCATACTACCCTTACTAGAAATTAGTGAAATAAATATTATGGAGACTGTAAAAATGACCAGACTACCCTTATCAAAAATAAGTAAAGTAAATATTACAGACTGTGAAAATGACCATATTACCCTTAATGGAAATAAGTGCAATAAATATTATGGAGACTGTCAAAATGACTAGACTATCCTTATCGGAAATAAGTAAAGTGAATATTACAGACAGTGAAAATGACCATACTACCCTTACTGGAAATAAGTGCAATAAATATTATGGAGACTGTGAAAATGACCAGACCATCCTTATCAGATATGAGTAAAGTAAATATTACAGTCTGCTAAAATGACCATTTTACCCTTAGGGGAAATAAGTGCAATAAATGTTATGGAGACTGTCAAAATGACCAAACTACCCTTATTGGAAATAAGTGCAATAAATATCATGGTGACAAAGAAAATGCCCAGACTACCCTTATCAGAAATAAGTTAAGTGAATACTATAGACTGTGAAAATGACCATATTACCCTTACCGGAAAATTACCATTTTCCCCTTACAACCATGGTCATTTTCATAGTCTCCATAATATTTACTGCACTTATTTCCAATAAGGGTAATATGGTCATTTTCACAATATGTAATATTTACTTTACTTATTCACAGTCTCCATAATATTTAGTGCACTAATTTCCATTAAGGGTAATATGGTCATTTTCACAATTTGTAATATTTACTTTACTTGTTTCCGATAAGGGTAGTCTGGTCATTTTCACAGTCTCCATAATATTTAGTGCATTAATTTCCATTAAGGGTAATATGGTCATTTTCACAATTTGTAATATTTACTTTACTTATTTCCGATAAGGGTAGTCTGGTCATTTTCACAGTCTCCATAACATTTATTGCCTTTATTTCCACTAAGGTAAAATGATCATTTTCACGGACTATAATATTTACTTTACTTATTTTTGATTAGGGCAGTTCATTTATTTTTATAGTCTCCATGATATTTGTTGCAATAATTTCTAGTAAGGGTAATATGGTCATTTTCACTGTCTGAAATATTAACTTTACTTATTTTTAATAAGGGTAGCCTGGTCATTTTCACAGTATTGCACTAATTTCCATTAAGGGTAATATGGTCATTTTCACAGTTTGTAATATTTACTTTACTTATTTCCGATAAGGATAATCTGGTCATTTTCACAGTGTCCATAATATTTATTGCACTAATTTCCATTAAGGGTAATATGGTCATTTTCACAATTTGTAATATTTACTTTACTTATTTCCGATAAGGGTAGTTTGGTCATTTTCACATTCTCCATAACATTAATTAACCTTATTTCCACTAAGGGTAAAATGGTCATTTTCAAAGACTAATATTTACTTGACTTATTTTTGATAAGGGCACTTTGGTCATTTTATAGTCTCCATGATGTTTATTGCATTAATTTCTGGTAAGGGTAATATGGTCATTTTCACAGTATGAAATATTAACTTTACTTATTTTTAATGAGGGTAGTCTGGTCATTTTCACACTCTCAATAATATTTATTGCACTAATTACAGTAAGGGTAATATGGTCATTTTCACAGTCTGTAATATTTACTTTATTTATTTCCAATAAGGGTAGTCTGGTCATTTTCACAGTCTATATAATATTTGTTGCATATGTTTCCAATAAGGGTGAAAATGACCATGCTACCCTTATCGGAAATAAGTGAAATAAATATTACAGATTGTGAAAATGACCATATTAACCTTACTAGAAATAAGTGCAATAAATATCACACAGACAGTGAAAATAACCATATTACCCTTACTAGGATTAGTGCAATAAATATCATGGAGACAGTTAAAATGACCATACTACCCTTATCGGAAATAAGTAAGGTAAATATTACAGATTGTGAAAATGACCATATTACCCCTTACTAGAAATAAGTCAATAAATATCACAGAGACAGTGAAAATGACCAAACTACCCTTATTGGAAATAAGTGCAATAAATATCACACATACGGTAAAAATGACCATATAACCCTTACTAGAAATTAGTGAAATAAATATTATGGAGACTGTAAAATGACCAGACTACCCTTATCAAAAATAAGTAAAGTAAATATTACAGACTGTGAAAATGACCATATTACCCTTAATGGAAATAAGTGCAATAAATATTATGGAGACTGTCAAAATGACCAGACTTTCCTTATCGGAAATAAGTAAAGTGAATATTACAGACAGTGAAAATGACCATACTACCCTTACTGGAAATAAGTGCAATAAATATTATGGAGACTGTGAAAATGACCAGACCACCCTTATCAGATATGAGTAAAGTAAATATAACAGTCTGCTAAAATGACCATTTTACCCTTAGGGGAAATAAGTGCAATAAATGTTATGGAGACTGTCAAAATGACCAAACTACCCTTATTGGAAATAATGCAATAAATATCATGGTGACAAAGAAAATGCCCAGACTACCCTTATCAGAAATAAGTTAAGTAAATACTATAGACTGTGAAAATAACCATATTACCCTTACCGGAAAATGACCATTTCACCCTTACGCCCATGGTCATTTTCATAGTCTCCATAATATTTACTGCACTTATTTCCAATAAGGGTAATATGGTCATTTTCATAATATATAATATTTACTTTACTTATTTACGATAAGGATAGTCTAGTCATTTTCACAGTCTCCATAATATTTAGTGCACTAATTTCCATTAAGGGTAATATGGTCATTTTCACAATTTATAATATTTACTTTAGTTATTTCCGATGAGGGTAGTATGGTCATTTTCACAGTCTCCATAACATTTATTGCACTTATTTCCACTAAGGTAAAATGGTCATTTTCACGGACTATAATATTTACTTTACTTATTTTTGATTAGGGCAGTTCAGTTATTTTTATAGTCTCCATGATATTTGTTGCAATAATTTCTAGTAAGGGTAATATGATCATTTTCACTGTCTGAAGTTTACTTATTTTTAATAAGGGTAGCCTGGTCATTTTCACAGTATTGCACTAATTTCCATTAAGGGTAATATGGTCATTTTCACAGTTTGTAATATTTACTTTACTTATTTCCGATAAGGATAATCTGGTCATTTTCACAGTGTCCATAATATTTATTGCACTAATTTCCATTAAAGGTAATATGGTCATTTTCGTAGTTTGTAATATTTACTTTACTTATTTCCAATAAGGGTAGTTTGGTCATTTTTACAGTCTCCATAACATTTATTAACCTTATTTCCAGTAAGGGTAAAATGGTCATTTTCAAAGACTATAATATTTACTTGACTTATTTTTGATAAGGGCAGTTTGGTCATTTTATAGTCTCCATGATGTTTATTGCATTTATTTCCATTAAGGGTAATATGGTCATTTTCACAGTCTGTAATATTTACTTTACTTATTTCTGATAAGGTAGTCTAGTCATTTTCATAGTCTCCAGAATATTTATTACACTTATTTCCAGTAAGGGTAAAATAGTCATTTTCATAGTTTGTAATATTTACTTTACTTATTTCTGATAAGGGTAGTTTTGTCATTTTGATAGTCTCCATGATATCTATTGCATTTATTTCTAGTAAGGGTAATATAGTCATTTTCATAGTCTCCATGATATTTATTGCACTTATTTCTAGTAAGGGTAATATTTTCATTTTCATAGTAAGGATAATATGGTCGTTTTCAAAATGTGTAATATTTCCTTTACTTATTTCCAATAAGAGTAGTCTGGTCATTTTCACAGTCTCCATAAAATTTGTTGCACTTATTTCCAGTAAGGATAAAATTGTCATTTTTACAGTCTATAATATTTTATTTACGTATTTCTTATAAGGGTTGTGTGGTTATTTTCACAGTCTGTAATATTTACTTTCCTTATTTCCGATAAGGGTAGTCTCGTCATTTTCACAGTTTCCATAATATTTATTGCACTAATTTCCATTAAGGGTAATATGGTCATTTTCACAGTCTGTAATATTTACTTCACTTATTTCTGATAAGGGTAGGCTGGTAATTTTCATAGTCTGCATAATATTTTGTTGCACTTTTTTCCATTAAGGGTAATATGGTAAAATAGTAAGGGTAAAATAGTCATTTTCATAGTCTATAACATTTACTTTACTTATTTCCGATAAGGGTGGTCTGGTCATTTTCACAATCTTCGGAATTTTTATTGCACTTATTTCGATAAGGGTAGTCTGGTAATTTTCACCGTCTTCGGAAGAAGCAGATATGTCAAAGTCAAATTTCTATAAAGTCATGACTTGTTGACTTGGTCTTGATCCTGTTTTCTAATATTAAAAAAATTAAAATGAAAAAGAAAAATGTATTTTGACTTATAGAAATGAAATATAATTGTTAGTTTGTACAAATGTGGGAAATTAGTGACAAGTAAAATTAAAGTGTTATAATTTTGGGGTTGTTTTAGATGTGGTGAAATATTTGGGTGGAATCATCACTTTGAATTATAATTGTGATTGTCTGTAAAATTGTCAACAAATATTATTGTGACTAATAAAAGAATTTAATATTCCTAATTATTATCACGAATACAAAATTTAATAACAGTTATAACTGTTGCGGGACTTGTCACAAGTGTATCTGTGACTGAAAAATAAACTGTGACAGGTTGCACTGTTACAGAATACTAGTTTTGGTGTAGTGTAATGCGGAAATAGAAATAACACAGACACCAGAATTTTGTTAACGAGGAAACCGCAAATGCAGAAAAACCCCGGGACTAGTCCAGATTGAATACACACTGTATTAAGCCGCTATAGACACTAGCCTACTCCAATCTAACTTCGGACTGGACTATAGTTAAACCCCAATCAGTCTCCCACTGATCCAAGGTATAGTTGTACTCCCTACGCCTCTGATCCCACCAGGATACTGCGCACTTGATTCCCTTAGCTGATCTCACCCACAACTAAGAGTTGCTACGACCCAAAATCGCAGGCTTTAACAATAAACAAATCTGTCTCACACAGACAAGTCTATCAAAGGATCAATCTGTCTCCCACTGAAAAACCCTAAAAGTTTTTGTTCCGTCTTTTGATAATAATCAAGGTGAACAGGAACCAATTGATAATCTGGTCTTATATTCTCGAAGAACAGCCTAGATTAATCAATCGCCTCACAACAATCTTAATCGTATGGTAGGGAAACAAGATGTCGTGGAATCACAAACGATGAGACGAAGGTGTTTGTGATTACTTTTTATATCTTTCCTATCGGAGAATGTTCTCACGATCTCAAGCCAATCAATATGATTGTACTGTTACGATAGAAGATGCAAGATCAGATCACACAACTACGATAAAAGTAGTATCGATCTGGCTTCACAATCCCAATGAAGTCTTTAAGTCGTTAACCTGATTTTAGAAAAAGAAAACCAAAGGTTAAAGGAGAAACGACTCTAGCACGCAAACTAGTATCACACGTAAGGTGTGGGGATTAGTTTTGCACAATACTAGATGTCTCCTTTATATAGCCTTTCAAATCAGGGTTTTGCCTTAGTTACAAAGCAATCAATATTCACCGTTAGATGAAAACCTGATTTAAATTCAAAATAATATTTCTCAACCGTTAGATCGAAAACTTATCTTTTCATACACAAATGACTGTATGCTTCTAGGTTTGTTAACCGCACCCAAACATGTACATTGTTGGTTCAACAATAGTCTACCCAAAGAGGTTAACCATATGAGCATTTCATACCAACCATGTTCTTCTTCACCATAACTAGTTCAATTGACTCAAATGAACTAGTTAAGAGAGTTGTTCAATTACAAGTAAATTTTATGTAACTACACAAGACACAATTGAAGCAAAGATGATTTGATTCACTGGTAGGTTTCTAAAAAGACCTACAAACTAATACCGCAAGTGCACGGTGTCGATTGAAGCTAATGTGCAAATACGGGTCGATCCACAGAGACTTGGTGTGTGTTGAGATCCTCCTAAGCTAATTCTCTAACAGTAACAGTGGTGCAAAACAGCAAGGTAGCTAAACAGGACTGTGAGTAAAAGAGTAATATAGTGACAAAGACAGTGGTGAGCAAGAGCAACAATAATAACTTAAAAGTAACTGAGACAGAGGCAATAAGTGACAGTGGCAGTGAGCCAAAGAAGCAAAGGCAATGAATAACAGTGCGCAATGAGCAGTGAGTTCTCTAAGTAAAACAGTGACAAAGAAGTAAAACACTAAGGTCTTGAATCCATCTTATACCTAGCTAGATAGTAGCAATTCTAGTTCATATTCTTGTCCCTAATGGAAAAAGGGGGAGGTTCATGCCTTCCTTAGTCCAGGGTATGCATTTGTGGAAAGTTAATGAGATAAGTTACTCAATCACCCCTAGCATTGAGTGTCTGTTTAAGGCACACTCAATCACAGGTGATATTACATACTAAGTTCATCACTTCCCTAGGCAACTGATCACTACAAGAATTCCTTCCTAATATTTTACCACCTAACAGGAATTAAATTTCATCTCAACCTTAGCACCAGTGATTTAGAACATACTTAACATGAAGATACAGATAAACATGGAATTAAACTAAACATGATATTAAATTGAAACTGAACATGAACTTAACCCAATTAGGGGGTTTCTCGGATGACCCAAGAACCAGTTTTGCATTCTCTACAGCTTCCCTTTTATAGCTTACAACAAAATCCCTAATTTCACAAAACCCTAAATTTGCAAACCCTAACTTTTGGGGAAAATCAAATTCGACATACCCATGTGTAAATTGGCTTCGACCCATGCTTCTTGATGTTCTTCTGCTCCTCCTCTAGCTCTTGTTGATGTACTGCAACCCTAGCTCGAGTTGTTTCATAAACTCCACACCTAGGGTTCAGAGAGATGTGGGTTTGAAAAAGCAACTAGGCTAGAGGGTTGGGGAAAGTGATGGTGATTGAGGTGGTGTCGGGGTATGGAGATGGTAGTGAGGCAGAGGGTGGCAGTGGACATGGAAGAGAGGCAGGAGCAGAGCTCGACTGCAACTGTCGGGGGAAGAAGAAGGTTTTTGGGAAAAAAATATTTGGGGAAGAATAACTTGTTTGGGTGAAGTCGATGGATTTGGAGATGCAGTGTGAGGCGGGCTCATCAAAGTTTGATGTCAGCGACTGAAAAGCGACGGATCAACAAACTAGATGGAATCGAACGACATCAAGGATACGGGATTAAGCGACCGTTGGATTGCGAGATACAACGAAGCTAACGACTCCAGATGGGGTTAGGTACTATGGTGTTTGACAGGAGCTTCGGATTTTGATGCACAATGATGAGGTGGCCGTTGGATGATGAGATGGATCCAATCTGACGACTCTCATGGAAATGGGTATGGATAATGGAAATGGATTTGGGTAAGGGTTTTGCGCCTTGGGTATGCCAAGCCCATATCTTCTTTAAGAACAATTCTTCCTCTTCAAGCCCACTTCTCGTTGATCCAGCTCTTGCAAACATCATTCTTCGCTTCCTCCTAGCGAGAGTCTTTGACGTTTCTTTGCTCTTTTTCGCTCCGTGAGTTAACCAGGCTTTATTTAGTACCTAAAAATGCAAAATTAATTAAGAAAAGTATTTATTCTTGAAAACAACGAAAATACAGAATATGGGATAAAATGTAGAATTAATGCACAAAGGATGAGTTAAATGCCAAGAAAAATATATAGAAATATGCACTTTTTAGCACTCATCAAATACCCCCAAACTTGAATTTTACTTGTCCTCAAGTAAAACAAAACTAAGGAAATCCTACCTATACCACTGTCGCTGGTCTCTCGAATGCATTTAGCGTATGCACTAAGCCTTTTAAACCACTAAGTGTCCCTAGTGGACGAGTTGAAGTCTCGTGAAGGTTTGCTTAGAACGTACCTACAAAGTTCTAGGACAAAATATAAGCTCAGATTCCATCAAATGTGACATGCGCAAGTCAGTAGAAGCTCACAGCAAAATGGAGATGTCAATATAGCTATCAAAGGCACAATCCTAGCACTGATAACAAATAAAGACATGTGATATGAGTGTAAAGTGTATCTACACATGTGTAAAGAAAGATCGGATGTTATGACTACTAATCACCAAGAGATAGTTTCTCAGGCTAAGAACCAAGGTCGAAATCTAGCTAGCTGTCCGGACTTTACGAGAATTATGAATGAGTTGGAGGTATTTCACAATTACTCGCGTTGTACATCAATGGCATACACCCTCCTTGCTTATTACAATAAAACAAAAGATGACTCTTTACATGACTCTTATTTACATTGACTACTCTCTTTTATTTTTGGAACAAGAGAGGATGGAATTGATAAATACTTGATTGATTTTTTTTTTTTTTTTGATAAAGAAACACTTTTGATACATATACAAAAGGAAACAAAAGATTACATGACACTTTGCAAGAGGTAGCCCTTTTTGATGCACCCAGTTAAATTCGATGGTTGTCTTTCTTAATGTAACCTCCACCTTCTATCCCAACCAACCAAAGAACAAGCTAGTCAAGTTTCGTTCAGTATTCTAAAGTGATTGGCAATCGTGACTTCCTATCAAACACCTTGAAGATCGAGGCTATACATGTATTGGTAGATCGTGCGCGTGCAAATTTCTTATCACTATGTGAATTGTGCTAGAATCAGGGTGCCTAAATATCTAGACTAAGACTCCTAATAATTACATATTTGCACAAGAGTCAACATTTCAAGGTAAATGAGCTCCATTTTTATGTTTTTTTTCAATTTTTAATTTTTTATTTTCATTTTTCATTTTTTTCAAAAAGAAGGAGTTCTTGTTTTCAGTTATGGCATATTATCAAAGTATATACTTTTCACCCCCAAACCTAAACTAAACATTGTCCTCAATGTTTCAAAATATGAACAAAATTATAATACAACATATGAAGAGGATCATGTTGAGTAGAGAAAAAGGAAAGAGAATACCCGATTTCGGCGAAAGCAATATTAGAACTCCGTTATTCAAGGCAAGAATCCAACATATGTCAGCCGAGATCATATTGGATTAGCAAAATATATACAAAAGGAATAAAAAGGTTTTTAAGAAATTTTATCTACTGGATTATATACAAAAATTCACCATACACTAACAATCTAAAGAGTTGAGGATCAACCCAAAAGACAAAGTGTAGAGGTTTCAACAGCTTCACACAAATATAACAGGAAATAAACGCAAGTGAAACTGTGAAACAAAATGAGCTACCTCCAAACCTGGATTTTTCAACAGATAAAATTTTGGAAACAAAATCTCGCAGTTTTGGGGGTTCATCATGTACAAGGTCTAACTCAAAGTGAACTGTGCTAGGGACGGGAAAACATGCTAATTCCAACTGTGGCTCCTCAAATGTATTATACTTAGAAGCAAAATAGTCCAAGAGGACTTGGGAAGCACACAGTTCCAAACCTAGATTAGGGACTCTTAGAAAAGTCGGTTTGACAATATGGGTACAAACCAAATCTAGGTTGGGTGGAAGGCCATCAGATTGTGACTTATGTAGGACGATAGGCACATCATTATTAATCACATCAACATCTCCTAAGTCTTCTACAAGTGTCACAACATTCTCACAATCATCAAACAAATTGGCAAGATCACAATCAGAGTCATCAACATCATCAACAAATTTATTCTCATGCATCGGCAAATCAGGAGAAATATCACAATGTGACCTAGGTAGAGAATCAGACACATCAAATATATTTTCATGCATATTAGCATTAGTGTCTACAGAAGATTCAACTATTCCTATGTAATGCTCATCTTCACAGAATAATTGTACGAATCCCATGTCAATATCAAAATCATATGAATTACAATGAGTATTAGAAAAAACAACATTCATGAAGGTCGAGGGCGAGAAGCCATATGTTATTGAACCAACAGGTTCCACAATATTTTCATGTTCTTCTAACATATCATCATAATCATCATCATGGTAGCATGCATATTGGTCCTCATTAACAGTGGTTGTGTCATTAGTCGATTCATGTTCCTCTAAATTAGGTTCATATTCAACATCATTTACAAGAATGGGACTAGACACTTCATTAGGGACAACATACATTTCCTCATGAATTTCCTCCTTTTGTAGGTGAAGCAAAATCTGATCTAAATATGCATGAATTCGTGATGTAGATCTATCAAAGTTTTGCTTACTGAGTCTTAAAGCTTCTGTGGTGGAGTATAAATTCATGGGAGTACAAAATTCTTCATGTTCAAATTGTGGTGAATGGTACATGTGTGCATGGTCATTAGGGTTTACAAAATATTGATCGCAACCCTCAAAGGATTGATTATGGTCCCAATGACTACCATTCTCACAATTTATGGGCATTTCATACCTTGGATTTTCTCTAGATTGCCTAAAATTATGCAAAATATGACAATTCTCAACAGGGTGGTCTAAACTACCACATGCGGGACATGCATAGATTTCAGGTTGCCTAAGAAAATTAGACGTGACAGATTCCTCATGTGATTGCATTTCTAAAGCTGCGATTCGAGCTTCTAATTGATCGATCAGTGATGATTGTGTGAGTGAGGCACTAGCAAAATGTTCATTTTCACGTTGTGGTGAATGATGCAGGTGTGAATAGTCATTAGGGTTCATGTATTGAGGCTCGGGACTCTGAAAATGTCCATTATAATTCCTATGACTATTGACATCATGGTCTATGGGAGGTTCATAACGTGGAGTATGTCCATACGCAAGTTCTCTAAGGGATTTGTTGTATTCCCTAACTGTAGACCAAGATCTAGACATGATTGGGCTCAAAAGCTAAGTAACTATGTTACAAAGCCCAAAATTTGGTTTTTTAATGGGTTTGGATTTTTGGGAAAAATTTGGTTTTTATGGGTAACATTTGGTTTTGTCGGGTTTTGGAAAAAGAAATTTGGTTTTTAATGGGTTTTAAAAAATTTGGACCTAATGGGAAAAGAAAACACTTTGGTTTATTGGGTTTTGAAAACTTTGGTTCTAGACTTTGAAGACAAAGCCCATTTGGGAGCTTTTGGTTTTGATGGGAGCAAATTTGGTTTTAAAGAGGTAGAAAGTTTGGTTTTTAATTGGGAGCAAGAATTTTGGTTTTAGTGTTGGGAGAAAGCCCACATTGGTTGGAGAAATTGCTTTGCCAAGGGAAGGTGAACTAAGCCCACAATGTGTATGCAAACTGAAACCCAATGTGGCTTTTGAAACAGCCCAACCGTTGCTTGTTTGGTCTGAGGCCCAGTTGGGCTTTTAAAAGTTCAGTTTTTCTAATTTAAAACTACAGGCCCAAATCAATCTAACACCACAAGCCCACAAGCAATTAAACAAACAAGTCCACAAGTAATTAAGATTACAAGCCCAAAGAAAATATAAGCCCAAATGTTGGGTTTAATATTACAAGCCCACAAGAAAAATGGAAGCCCACAGGTTGGGTTCTCTTAATGGGTTTAGGCTTACTTGCTTAAGCACATCCCAACTGCTCAGTTTGGTTGCAAAAGCCCAGTTGGGCTTTGGTTCATCCTAAGCTTTGGCTTCAACACTCAAGGCCCAGTTGGGCTTGGTTCAAATCAGTTCACTTCACAGGCCCAGTTGGGCTTTATCTTACACCAGCTACAGCAGCTTCAGCAGGGACTCAGCAGCAGCAGCAGGGAGCAGCAACAGCAGCAGTCTTGGCAGCAGCAGAGGCTGGCAGCAGCAACAGGAAGCAGCAGCAACAGCACAGGCTCAGCACCAGCAGCAACAGGAGCACAGCAGCAGCAACAACAACAATAGCAGCAGCACCAGGCAGCACAGGTAGGCTTCAGGCAGCAGTTCTTGGCAAGCAACAGGTCAGTTGGAGAAGGCACCTGTTACTCAACAGAGTTATCAGTTAAGAGCAAGCTACAAAGAACAGGAAAATTACACTAGATGCTACACTAAATGCTCATGCAGGAATGCAATGCAGATGCAAGATGCTGATGCAGACAATGATGCAATGATGCAAATGGACTAGAATGAAATGCAAGATGGCTAAGAAATCTTCAAAACAGCACAGCCAAGTCCCCGGCTACGGCGCCAAAAACATGGTAGGTTTCTAAAAAGACCTACAAACTAATACCGCAAGTGCACGATGTCGATTGAAGCTAATGTGCAAATACGGGTCGATCCACAGAGACTTGGTGTGTGTTGAGATCCTCCTAAGCTAATTCTCTAACAGTAACAGTGATGAAAAACAGCAAGGTAGCTAAACAGGACAGTGAGTAAAAGAGTAATATAGTGACAAAGACAGTGGTGAGCAAGAGCAAAAATAATAACTTAAAAGTAACTGAGACAGAGGCAATTAGTGACAGCGGCAGTGAGCCAAAGAAGCAAAGGCAATGAATAACAGTGAGCAATGAGCAGTGAGTTCTCTAAGTAAAACAGTGACAAAGAAGTAAAACACTAAGGTCTTGAATCCATCTTATACCTAGCTAGATAGTAGCAATTCTAGTTCATATTCTTGTCCCTAATGGAAAAAGGGGGACGTTCATGCCTTCCTTAGTCCAGGGTATGCATTTGTGGAAAGTTAATGAGCTAAGTTACTCAATCACCCCTAGCATTGAGTGTCTGTTTAAGGCACACTCAATCACAGGTGATATTACATACTAAGTTCATCACTTCCCTAGGCAACTGATCACTACAAGAATTCCTTCCTAATATTTTACCACCTAACAGGAATTAAATTTCATCTCAACCTTAGCACCAGTGATTTAGAACATACTTAACATGAAGATACAGATAAACATGGAATTAAACTAAACATGATATTAAATTGAAACTGAACATGAACTTAACCCAATTAGGGGGTTTCTCGGATGACCCAAGAACCAGTTTTGCATTCTCTACAGCTTTCCTTTTATAGCTTACAACAAAATCCCTAATTTCACAAAACCCTAAATTTGCAAACCCTAACTTTTGGGGAAAATCAAATTCGACATACCCATGTGTAAATTGGCTTAGACCCATGCTTCTTGATGTTCTTCTGCTCCTCCTCTAGCTCTTGTTGATGTACTGCAACTCTAGCTCGAGTTGTTTCATCAACTCCACACCTAGGGTTCAGAGAGACGTGGGTTTGAAAAAGCAACTAGGCTAGAGAGTTGGGGAAAGTGATGGTGATTGAGGTGTTGTCGGGGTATGGAGATGGTAGTGAGGCAGAGGGTGGCAGTGGACATGGAAGAGAGGCAGGAGCAGAGCTCGACTGCAAATGTCGGGGGAAGAAGAAGGTTTTTGGGAAAAAAGATTTGGGGAAGAAGAACTTGTTTGGGTGAAGTCGATGGATTTGGAGATGCAGTGTGAGGCGGGCTCATTAAAGTTTGATGTCAGCGACTGAAAAGCGACGGATCAACAAACTAGATGGAATCGAACGGCATCAAGGATACGGGATTAAGCGACCGTTGGATTGCGAGATACAACGAAGATAACGACTCCAGATGGGGTTAGGTACTATGGTGTTTGACAGGAGCTTCGGATTTTGATGCACAATGATGAGGTGGCCGTTGGATGATGAGATGGATCCAATCTGACGACTCTCATGGAAGTGGGTATGGATAATGGAAATGGGTTTGGGTAAGGGTTTTGGGCCTTGGGTATGCCAAGCCCATATCTTCTTTAAGAACAATTCTTCCTCTTCAAGCCCACTTCTCGTTGATCCAGCTCTTGCAAACATCATTCTTCGCTTCCTCCTAGCGAGAGTCTTTGACGTTTCTTTGCTCTTTTTCGCTCCGTGAGTTAACCAGGCTTTATTTAGTACCTAAAAATGCAAAATTAATTAAGAAAAGTATTTATTCTTGAAAACAACGAAAATACAGAATATGGGATAAAATGTAGAATTAATGCACAAAGGATGAGTTAAATGCCAAGAAAAATATATAGAAATATGCACTTTTTAGCACTCATCATTCACTCGAATCCGTTCATGAACTTTAATAACCACCGTTTGAAAATGCATTCCTTAGTCTTCTAAGATTAAGTTCAGAAATCATCTTTAGATTTATAACATTCTCAAGTTCGCAGACTGAGTTCGCGGACTTAAGACACCGGATTGAGTTTACAAACTCCAGCAGAAATTCTCGGGTTCGAGAACTATGACGGTTCGCGGACTGGGTTCGCGGACTTGGCTCACACAAGTAGTTTGTTAACTCCAGCATAAATTCTCGGGTTTGAGAACTTCGGCAGTTCGCGGACTGAGTTCGGAGACTTGGCACTTGCCATACTTCCGGTTCTCTTGATCTACAAAGTTCGAAAATATCGGTTCAAGGAATCCATTGGTTATGTAATCTAAAATCTCATTCCAATCATTGAAACATTCTTAGAGGACGTTATGTAGTTGTTACACTATTTCTCGTCAAAGAAATTTTCAAAGTGATTGAAACATTCATGACTTTCGTCACTAGGTAAAGATAAACTTGGTCGAAGCGAAAAGCTTACCAACACATATTTCGAGATATAGATAGGCGAGGATACTCAGCTCGAAATACCAAATATGTATGATCTAGTATATATATATATAGCATACGACTTTTGTCTCAAAGAGTATAGGAGATAGAATAGATATACTTTTGAGTGACAGATAAGTTCAAGTCTCCACATACCTTTTTGTCGAGAAGTTCCACCGGTTCCTTGAGTAGATATTCTACTTGTATGATGAATCTCTATGAAGTCCTTGAGCTCAACTACACTTACTATCCTAGACCGAGATTTAGCTATAAGAGACTAGAAATCAAGACTTATAGTTTTGATCACTAACATTGACAAACATGCTTGAGATAGCAACGCATGCGAGTTTGACCGAGCAGTGCTCTAACAATCTCCCCCTTTGTCAATTTTAGTGACAAAACTATCAATACATATGGAATACAAAAAAGATAATGAAACTTTAGTAGCTCCTATTCGACATGTCTAATCTTCAACGTTCCTCGAAATCTTCTTCACTTCCAAGTACTCCAATGATCCCAAAGGTTGTAAGTTTAGCATCACCATTGTTGAAGATACGTTGCTATAACAATGAGAAAGCATCGGTCTCGATCATTGTTATACAGTATCATAGTATTATTATACAGTGTCAAAGTCCAATTGTATCACAACTTCAACAATAATACTATGGTGATATGTATCACTCCCCCTTAGTCAATACTCCATCTCACATGAAAACCATTCCCCCTTACACAATGATCCGAAAACCATACGTATTTATAGTGTGAACTACAAATTAATTCTCCCCATTTTTGTCAATAAAATTGGCAAAGGTACAAGAACGAGATCATAATGAAATTTCCGTAAGAGACATTTCATGACTGAGAGAAATAAACACACATCATCTTATTTAGATGCAATCATATAGCCGAAGCTAACAACATTCATCAAGGAGTTTAAAGATACAAGATAACCCCTCTAAAATTCCACAGCTGCACACCCCTCAAGATATGACCATTAAGCACAAGTTATAAAGAACTCTCCCCCATTAGATGTCATTCCCAAGGGAATAACAAGAGCGACCTTAAATTCCGAAGAAAAGAAGGATTTTTATTGGACACCAAAACCATAAGAATGATTTTTATATCCAAAACTCAATCAAATTAATCACAAGTAAACCCATGATTAATTTAATCGGAATACATAATCAAATTAACCACAAAAGTGATCAATTTAATTCATTGTGCTCAACATAAGAAAATTTACGGAACATATGACTAACATAACCATTAGAAAATGATTAAGATAGCCATTCATATACTCAACACAAGAAAAACTCATGGAATATATGAAAACTCAACTAGACTAATTACAAGAGATCCCATAATTAATCTAATTGGAATACAGAATCAAACTAATCATAAACGTAATCAATTTAATTGTAATTTGTTTTGCTCGACATAAGAGAACTTACGGAGAAATAACTAAATAACCAAACAAGATGATTAATTTAGTTCACAAATGCTCAACATAAAGTATCTTACGGAACAACCAACCAAGTTAATCAAAAATTAATCAACTTAGTCGTATCGTGCTCAACATAAGACACATTACGGAGCCTCACAGTATTACATAAAATATAGATCAGTGAAGATCAATACCGTGGAATACACAAGGATTTCTTCTATCTTCCATCACTATTTGCATAACGATATTTAATAGACATAATCCTTAGATACAAAAGATTTTAACCTATCTTCCGTCAAGGGTTGAAAATATAGGCTTAACTTTTTTATATGTCAAAAGTCTATTCATTCTTAAACCAATACATGAATACCGATCGTGAACGACTTTACTTTTGACAAAATATGGGACAATATAGTTCACAGACGTAAACACCAAAATCCTATAACAAGTTGCAATATAAAAAAATCAAAAATATTGCAAAACATCATCCTCCAAATAGTTTTAGAATTTTAAACCAAAAAACCTAAATTTTTTTTTTTGAAAATAATAGCTATGTGTAGTCACAATCATCGCTATTCAAAGCATTAGTTATTCTTCAAACTAAGCCAAAAAGAAGACATACTAGGCAACAATGTATTTGAGAAATTCTTTATCATTTCCGAACTCCTTGTCGTCAACAACCATTGGTACATAAGGTTCGTGAAGATAGGAGTTAATATCAACAAACCGTCTTGGCTGATGATGTCGAATCAGGGCTTTCTGAATTTCCAAAGATCTTAAAACGCAAGCTTTTATATCACGGATCTCCTTTCTTACCTCCTTCAACTCATCAAGAACATCGGAAAATTTCTGAGAGTTAGAAGGGACAACCCTTGGCTTTCTTGTATTCCTCCTTTTTCTTTTCAAGGACGGAATTACTGGATATTTTTATTTTTCCTTGATTGATGGCTTAACAATCATGTTGACATCCTTTCCGTCCAAAGACATGATGCTTATGAGAACAACTATAACAAACTGATTTTTGTGATTGAAATTCACAATCTCTACAAGCAGTCTTGGAATATAAAGAATATAAAAGAGGAAAAAGGAATGTAGGGTTCGAAACCTTTAAACAGGTTCGTGGACATCCAACTCTAAACCCTATAAAGAGTAGAATTGTCGAAAGTAACCCTTTCTTTTATTTGATAAACAGAAAAGAATAAACCTAAGAAAACTTTTCCTAAAGCCTGTGCATTCACAACCTTGTCTCTTTTGAACAGGCACATGAGACAAGATTTACCAAACAACACAATTAATTTGTGCGGTGGTGAACAATGATTTGTCCACCATTTTCCTCATGAGAGGAATCCTCTGACTTCTGTCTATCAAAGTGATTTGAACATACTTTCTTCTCAAATGGTTTTTTTTTGTCTTTGGAAACTAACTTCTTAGTCGAAGATAAAATCCTACATACCTCAGCGGTCTTCTGAGAAAGTTTAAGCTTCCTTGCTAACTGATTTGCTCTTCGTTGAAGTTTGTTGGCGTGCCTCAATTGATGTTTGTAATTGTAACATCTTGATAGTTCATGACCCTTCTGAGAACAAAACGAGCACGTCAATCTTGGATAATAATCAGGCATCTGTGGTGCAACAACAGCTAAACACACGGTAGATCCTGAAACATTACAGACAGGGTTTCCAAAGGTTGGGTCAATTGATTCTTCCAGCATGATTGGCTTCTTATCTTCATCGAAACCATCAAGATTGATATATGTATTGCTACAATTATCAAAATCAATGTTTTCACATAGAAGACCGACACTTGATTTCCTATCTTCATCAGAATCATAGATCTCAGACATCTCATCAAGTGTTACAGCAAGACCTTTGTTCCCAGTGTATTTTATACGATTTGGGCACTCGTTTGCAAAATGACCAAAACCTTGACACTTAAAGCACTGTGGGATATCCTCGTCATCCGCCTCGTCAGCATACCTGTTTTAGGAGGGACGCGATTGTGAGGTTTATCTGACGACCTAGGTTTGTCTCTTGAAAATCGTTTACTTCTCTTCAATAGAAGATCCCTAAACTGTCTTGTGATCAAGGAGACTGATTTGTCAAGATCTTCATCCGAAAAATCATCCTCAGACTGATCATCCTCAGAGACAAACACTTTTACTTTTATCAAGTAATTTAGTGTTCCTTTGTGCTTTAAGGGCAACATCCTTTCCGATTTTGGATGTATTCTCATGATCAAAGATCTTTAGCTTTCCAACCAATGTATTTCTGGAAAGATTATCAAGGTTATTTCCCTCAATGATGGACTAACTCCGAAACATTTACTAGAGAATCAACTAGACAGTCAGACTCAATCTAGATAAAAGTATCTCAAGGAGTTAATATCTATCTCTTGTTTTGATTCACTCAAGCTAATATAAATCAGCGAGTCTATAATCAAACACAATGAATAACTTGGACGGTACCAAAGACCAATGTCCAAGGATCAATCAATATCAATCAACCACCAAAGGTCGGATTTCCAATTGATTGATTCAAACACACAACCTGTATTATTTTAATTATATAAAAAAATATAATGCGGAAATATAAATAACACAAACACCAGAATTTTGTTAACGAGGAAACCGAAAATACAGAAAAACCCCAGGACCTAGTCCAGATTGAATACACATTGTATTAAGACACTACAGACACTAGCCTACTCCAAGTTAACTTCGGACTGGACTATTGTTGAACCCCAATCAGTCTCCACTGATCCAAGGTAAAGTTGTACTCCCTACGCCTCTGATCCCAGCAGAATACTTGGTGGGCCCGGAGATGTGTGAAAATTAAGCGTAATAAAAACGGGCCTACAGTAATACCGCAAGTGCACGGTCGTCGGTTGTAGCTCGTTCAAGTACGGGTCGATCCACAGAGATTGGGAGTGTTTGGAGTTTCTAGCTATTTGGGCTCTAAATTGGCTATTGGGCTTCTAATTGTGCTTTGGGCTTAGTGGGTTTTTGTAACAATGAAATGGTTTTAGGCTCAGTGGGTTTTTTGGATTGACTGTGAACTTATGGGCTTTTGGTCTTTTGAGTTGCACTGGGCTTTGGGCTAACAGTGAATTGGGCTCAATGTAACAGTGAATTGGGCCTTAGACCTTAACCTGAACTGTGGCTGGGCTTTTAGTATGATTTGGGCCTTAGATGGAGCTAGGCTTTTAGCTATGAACCTGGCTTTTAGCCTTTGGTTTCAATGAACTGAACTTGGGCTCAGTGTTGAAGTGAGCTTTGGAGCAGCAGCAGACAAGGCTGGGCTGGAGAAGAAGCAGCAGCAGCAATGGTGGCTTCAGCAGTAGCAGAAGCAGTGCACAGCAGCAAATTGACTCACCTAACCTACTGATAACATCCCTAATACGTCGACCCATGCCTCTTATTCTTCTCCTGATGCAACCCATGCCTTCAATTTGTACATGCAAGCTCAATCCCAAAAATCCCCAAATTAACAGTAAAATTAGGGTTTTGATTTTTTTACTCACCAACTGTGATGAGACGAATCAATCGTCTACCCATGCTTCTTATTCGTATTCTCATGCTCCCACGCCTCCAATTGCTTCTCAATTTCGACCTAATTTCCCAATTTTACACGCTAGGGTTTCTGATAGAAAACGTGCAGAAATTGAGAAAATAGGTGGCTAAGGAGAAGGGAAAATGATGGGATTAGGTTACTTTGATGGACGTGGTGGTTATGATGATGGTTGAGGTGGTGACAGAGAGTTGGTGGCGGAGCAGGTGGTGGAAATGGTGGTGGTATGGCGTTGTGAAGAAGAGGGGAAGGAGGAAGAGAACTCGATAGAGTTTCTCTTAGGAATTGTTTGGTTTAGGGTAAATAGGTTAGGGTTCTAGAGTGTTGAGCGGATCCATCGAGTCTTGATGTTTTGCAAACCGGGACCGTTGGATGATATGAGATGAGTTGGATCTAACGGCTAGATGGAGGCAGATCTTGAGCGACCGTTGGATGCAAAAATACAATGAAACTGACGGCTCAAGATGGAGTTAGGTGCTGTAGTGTGAAGCAGAATCTTCAGATTTTGATGCACGACGATGAAGCGACCGTAGGATTCTGAGATGATCCAATCTGACGGCTAGAAAGGGAAACGGGTATGGATATAGAATTGGATTTGGGTGAGGGTTTTGGGCCTTGGGTATGCCAAGCCCATATCTTCTTTAAGAACAATTCTTCCTCTTCAAGCCCACTTCTAGCCTTTTGGTCTTGTGCACAACCTTCTTCGCGGCTTCCTTGTGAAGTTCCTCCCGGCTTTTCACTACTTTTCTGCTCTTTTCCGCTCCGCAAGTCATCCAAACTTTATTTGGTACCTAAAAATGCAGAATTAGTTAATAAAAATATTTATTCTCGAAAACAAGGAAAATACAGAATATGGGATAAAATGTAGAATTAATGCACAAAAGATGAATTAAATGCCAAGAAAAATATATGGAAATATGCACTTTTTAGCACTCATCAAATACCCCCAAACCTGAATTTTACTTGTCCTCAAGTAAAACAAAACTAAGGAAATCCTACCTATACCACTGTCGCTGGTCTCTCGAATGCATTTAGCGTATGCACTAAGCCTTTTAAACCACTAAGTGTCCCTAGTGGACGAGTTGAAGTCTCGTGAAGGTTTCTTAGAACGTACCTACAAAGTTCTAGGTCAAAATATAAGCTCAGATTCCATCAAATGTGACATGTGCAAGTCAGTTTAAGCTCACAGCAAAATGGAGATGTCAATCTAGCTATCAAAGGCACAATCCTAGCACTGATAACAAAAAAGACATGTGATAAGAGTGTAAAGTGTATCTACACATGTGTAAAGAAAGATCTGAAGTTATGACTACTAATCACCAAGAGATAGTTTCTCAGGCTAAGAACCAAGGTCGAAATCTAGCTAGCTGTCCGGACTTTACGAGAATTGTGAATGAGTTGGAGGTATTTCACAATTACTCGCGTTGTACATCAATGGCATACACCCTCCTTGCTTATTACAATGAAACAACAAAATGACTCTTTACATGACTCTTATTTACATTGACTATTCTCTTTTTATTTTTGGAACAAGAGATGATGGAATTGATAAATACTTGATTTTTGATTTTTTTTCTTTTTTTTTTGAATATATCATCGTTTTTTTTTTTTTTTTTTTTTTTTTTTTTTTTTTTTTTTGAACAAAGAAACACTTTTGATACATATACAAAAGGAAACAAAAGATTACATGACACTTTGCAAGAGGTAGCCCTTTTTGATGCACCCAGTTAAATTCGATGGTTGTCTTTCTTAATGTAACCTCCACCTTCTATCCCAACCAACCAAAGAACAAGCTAGTCAAGTTTCGTTCAGTATTCTAAAGTGATTGGCAATCGTAACTTCCTATCAAACACCTTGAAGATCGAGGCCATACATGTATTGGTAGATCGTGCGCGTGCAAATTTCTTATCACTATGTGAATTGTGCTAGAATCAGGGTGCCTAAATATCTAGACTAAGACTCCTAATAATTACATATTTGCACAAGAGTCAACATTTCAAGGTAAATGAGCTCCTTTTTTTTATGTTTTTCTTTTTAATTTTTTTGTTTTTCGATTTTTTCAAAAGAAGGAGTTTTGTTTTCAATTATGGCATATTATCGTGGTATCTACTCTATACCCCCAAACCTAAACTAAACATTGTCCTCAATGTTTCAAAATATGAACAAAATTATAATACAACATATGAAGAGGATCATGTTGAGTAGAGAAAAAGGAAAGAGAATACCCGATTTCGGCGAAAGCAAGATTAGACTCCGTTATTCAAGGAAAAAAAAAATCCAACATATTTCAGCCGAGATCATATTGGATTAGCAAAATATATACAAAATGAACAAAAGGGGTTTTAAGAAATTTTATCTACTGGATTATATACAAAAATTCACCATACACCAAAAGTCTAAAGAGTTGAGGATCAACCCAAAAGACAAAGTGTAGACATTTCAACAGCTTCACACAATAATAATATGTTAGGCATGCAAGTGAAGCTGTGAAACAAAATGAGCTACCCCCAACCCTGGATTTTTCAACGGATAAAATTTTGGAAACAAAATCTCGCAGTTTTGGGGGTTCATCATGCACAAGGTCTAGCTCAAAGTGAACTGTGCTAGGGACGGGCAAACATGCAATTTCCAACTGTGGTTCCTCAAAGATATTATACTTAGAAGCGAAATAGTCCAAAAGGACTTGGGAAGCATACAGTTCCAATCCTAGATTAGGAATTTTCAGAAAAATCGGTTTGACAATATGGGTACAAACCAAATCTAGGTTGGGTGGAAGGCCATCAGATTGTGACTTAGGTAGAAGAATAGGTATATCATTATAAATCAAATCAAAATCTCCTAACTCATCTACACATGTCACATCATGCTCACAATCATCAATCAAATTGGCAAGATCACAATCAGAATCATCAACATCATCAACAGATTTATTCTCGTGTATCGGCACATCAGGGGAAACATCACATGGAATACTAGAAGAAATATCATGCATTAAGGTCGGGGCAGAGAAGCCTAATGTATTTGAACCCAAAGGTTCCATAACATTTTCAGTATAGACATGTTCTTCTAACATAACATCAGTCATCATCATCATCATGATAGGGATTTTGCCATCTAGGATAATTTTCAATCCTAAGGTCGGAGCTATTACAAGAATAAAACTCTAATTCAAGGGGGTGACTCATATCATGTGGTGTTGTTCCTGTTTCCCTAACGGATTCCCATTGATGGGTTTTCTCTGCAATCTCGGCTAAAAAATTCCATGCATCATCCACAGATTTATCAATAAACTCACCATTACACATAGACTCAACCATGGTTCGAGATTTAAAGTCTAGTCCCTCATAGAGGATGACGACAAGTCTCCACTTCTCAAATCCATGGTGCGGACATTCGCTCAACAAATCATTAAAACGTTCAAAATAGTGAAAAACAGATTCCTCATCCAATTGGACAAAACAATTGATACTTTGACGAATAGCGATGGTCCTATGATGTGGAAAGAATTTTTTGAAAAATAGATCTGTGAGTTGGTCCCAAGTGTTGATTGATTGTGGTCTCAAACCGTAAAACCATGTTTTGGCCCTTTCCTTTAAAGAAAATGTAAACAAACGCAATTTCAGAGAGTCTTCGGACATATGATCAGGTTGCATAGTCCGACAAATTTGTTCAAACTCTCTTACATGAGTATAGGGGTTCTCAGAATCGAACCCTCGAAATATAGGAAGTATTTGTATCATGCTTGCATTTATTTTAAAAGGGTTATTGGTTTGAGGTAATACAATACATGATAATGGAATTTTTATTGACGGATACATGTATTCATGGAGAGCACGAGGTTGGCCCATATTGAAAAGACACAAAGCCCACTATTTGGTTTTAATGGGTTTGGATTTTTGGGAAAATTTTGGTTTTTTGATGGGTTTGGATTTTTGGGAAAATTTTGGTTTTTGAAATAAGGAGCAAAATTTTTTTTTTTTTTTTTTTTTTTTTTTTTTTTTTTTTTAAAAGAAAAAAAAATTTGGTTTTTGAATGGGATCAAGCCCACTATTTGTTTTGTGTTTGCTTTGGCTCAGCTGGTTTGAAAACGTTTGGTGAAACTGAGTCCAAAATCTCGGCCTAGAATTTGGGTACTCGACCCACTAACGAGTTAACCTAGCGTGATCGGTTACAAGCTCAGCTGGGTTTAAAAACCCAGAATACAAAATACCAGTCCAATTTAAACAAGCTCACAAAAATTAAATACAAGCCCACAAATTAAACAAACAAGCCCACAAAAATTAATTACAAACCCAACAGAAAATAAAAAGCCCAAAAATTGGCTTTAATATTACAAGCCCACAATTAAAAATGGAAGCCCACAGGTTGGGTTCTCTTAAATGGGTTACCTTTTTAGCAGAGCCCAGCTGCTCTGATATTGTTGCAAAAACCCAGTTGGGCTTTGGTTCTTTTCCTTGGTGGCGTCCCAGCAGAGGAAAAACAGGTTCAGAATAGCAGGTCCAACAGCAAATGAAGTGAAGCAGATGCAGATGCAAATGCTATGCAGTGAAATGCAAAAATAGCTAATAAACAACAAGAAAAACATAGCACCAGTCCCCGGCAGCGGCGCCAAAAACTTGGTGTCCCCGGCAGCGGCGCCAAAAACTTGGTGGGCCCGGAGATGTGTGAAAATTAAGCGTAATAAAACGGGCCTACAGTAATACCGCAAGTGCACGTCGTCGGTTGTAGCTCGTTCAAGGGGTCGATCCACAGAGATTGGGAGTGTTTGGAGTTTCTAGCTATTTGGGCTCTAAATTGGCTATTGGGCTTCTAATTGTGCTTTGGGCTTAGTGGGTTTTTGTAACAATGAAATGGTTTTAGGCTCAGTGGGTTTTTTGGATTGACTGTGAACTTATGGGCTTTTGGTCTTTTGATTTGCACTGGGCTTTGGGATAACAGTGAATTGGGCTCAATGTAACAGTGAATTGGGCCTTAGACCTTAACATGAACTGTGGCTGGGCTTTTAGTATGATTTGGGCCTTAGCTGGAGCTAGGCTTTTTAGCTATGAACCTGGCTTTTAGCCTTTGGTTTCAATGAACTGAACTTGGGCTCAGTGTTGAAGTGAGCTTTGGAGCAGCAGCAGACAAGGCTGGGCTGGAGAAGAAGCAGCAACAGCAGTGGTGGCTTCAGCAGCAGCAGAAGCAGTGCACAGCAGCAGCAAAAGCAGTGCACATCAGCAGCACAACAACAGCAAGTAGTAGCAGCAGCAGAACAAGGCAGTGAATGCAGTAACAAGAACAGGAGAAACACAAGAGAAGAAAGAGCAAATAGTGGCAGTGAAACTGTGATATTTACAAAGCAATGAAGATGGTAGTGAAATAATGAGACAATGGAAATGAAGCAATAAACACAAGGTAACAGTGAAGTAAATGTGACAGTACAATGAAACTACAAGCAGAGAACAATGGAACCAAGGCCTAAGCCAAGGGTAGTGGATATGGTGAAGGTGAGCAACAACAAAAAATGAAAGGCAAAGTTGGGAGCCTAGGCATACTACTAGAGTGGGAAGAGAACCAGTTTGCTCACAGTCACTAGTGAGCACTAGTTTCTCCCCACTGCTCAATCAAAACAATGCTTCAAAGGCTTTAGCCTAACATTCACACAAAACAGTAAACAAGAGTGATGAAAGAACACTAGGATGTTGAATCCACCATTAACCTAAGGGATATTCTACTCACAGCTAAGAAAATTACCAAAGTGCTAATTGTCTGATTAAAGCACAACTAGTCTAAGGGCTTAGCAACACTGAACATGAGCTGCACATGATGAAGACTATCTTATTGATTCATGGTTTCATCTAGTCCTAACATTTGAGGTTTAGAACATACATAACAAGAACATTAGAGAACAGGAAAACATAAATAATGAACAAAAGATGAACAATGAAGGAACAAACATCACAAACATCACATTAACAGCAGCTTAACATGAACAACAAATTGAACAGAACACATACATGATTAAACAGGAACAGTGCATGAAACAGCACAAATTGAAGAGACTCAAAAAAAAACATTAACAGAACATAACAGTTCTGGACACTGGGTGCTAACCCCGCATAAGCCAATTTCACACCCAACACCTTCTATTTATACAAGCAAGCAAAAACCTAAAAATCCCCAAAATATCAGAAAATTAGGGTTTCACCAAAAAGTGAAATTGACTCACCTAACCTACTGATAACAGCCCTAATACGTCGACCCATGCCTCTTATTCTTCTCCTGATGCAACCCATGCCTTCAATTTGTACATGCAAGCTCAATCCCAAAAATCCCCAAATTAACAGTAAAATTAGGGTTTTGATTTTTTTACTCACCAACTGTGATGAGAAGAATCAATCGTCTACCCATGCTTCTTATTCGTATTCTCATGCTTCCACGCCTCCAATTGCTTCTCAATTTCGACCTAATTTCCCAATTTTACACGCTAGGGTTTCTGATAGAAAACGTGCAGAAATTGAGAAAATAGGTGGCTAAGGAGAAGGGAAAATGATGGGATTAGGTTACTTTGATGGACGTGGTGGTTATGATGATGGTTGAGGTGGTGACAGAGAGTTGGTGGCGGAGCAGGTGGTGGAAATGGTGGTGGTATGGCGTTGTGAAGAAGAGGGGAAGGAGGAAGAGAACTCGATAGAGTTCTCTTAGGAATTGTTTGGTTTAGGGTAAATAGGTTAGGGTTCTAGAGTGTTGAGCGGATCCATCGAGTCTTGATGTTTTGCAAACCGGGACCGTTGGATGATATGAGATGAGTTGGATCTAACGGCTAGATGGAGGCAGATCTTGAGCGACCGTTGGATGCAAAAATACAATGAAACTGACGGCTCAAGATGGAGTTAGGTGCTGTAGTGTGAAGCAGAATCTTCAGATTTTGATGCACGACGATGAAGCGACCGTAGGATTCTGAGATGATCCAATTTGACGGCTAGAAAGGGAAACGGGTATGGATTAAGAATTGGATTTGGGTGAGGGTTTTGGGCCTTGGGTATGCCAAGCCCATATCTTCTTTAAGAACAATTCTTCCTCTTCAAGCCCACTTCTAGCCTTTTGGTCTTGTGCACAACCTTCTTCGCGGCTTCCTTGTGAAGTTCCTCCCGGCTTTTCACTACTTTTCTGCTCTTTTCCGCTCCGCAAGTCATCCAAACTTTATTTGGTACCTAAAAATGCAGAATTAGTTAATAAAAATATTTATTCTCGAAAACAAGGAAAATACAGAATATGGGATAAAATGTAGAATTAATGCACAAAAGATGATTAAATGCCAAAAAAAATATGGAAATATGCACTTTTAGCACTCATCAAATACCCCCAAACCTGAATTTTACTTGTCCTCAAGTAAAACAAAACTAAGGAAATCCTACCTATACCACTGTCGCTGGTCTCTCGAATGCATTTAGCGTATGCACTAAGCCTTTTAAACCACTAAGTGTCCCTAGTGGACGAGTTGAAGTCTCGTGAAGGTTTCTTAGAACGTACCTACAAAGTTCTAGGTCAAAATATAAGCTCAGATTCCATCAAATGTGACATGTGCAAGTCAGTTAAGCTCACAGCAAAATGGAGATGTCAATCTAGCTATCAAAGGCACAATCCTAGCACTGATAACAAAAAAAGACATGTGATAAGAGTGTAAAGTGTATCTACACATGTGTAAAGAAAGATCTGAAGTTATGACTACTAATCACCAAGAGATAGTTTCTCAGGCTAAGAACCAAGGTCGAAATCTAGCTAGCTGTCCGGACTTTACGAGAATTGTGAATGAGTTGGAGGTATTTCACAATTACTCGCGTTGTACATCAATGGCATACACCCTCCTTGCTTATTACAATGAAACAACAAAATGACTCTTATTTTACATTGACTATTCTTTTTATTTTGGAACAAGAGATGATGGAATTGATAAATACTTGATTTTTGATTTTTTTCTTTTTTTTTTGAAATATACATCGTTTTTTTTTTTTTTTTTTTTTTTTTTTTTTTTTTTTTTTTTTGAACAAAGAAACACTTTGATACATATACAAAAGGAAACAAAAGATTACATGACACTTTGCAAGAGGTAGCCCTTTTTGATGCACCAGTTAAATTCGATGGTTGTCTTTCTTAATGTAACCTCCACCTTCTATCCCAACCAACCAAAGAACAAGCTAGTCAAGTTTCGTTCAGTATTCTAAAGTGATTGGCAATCGTAACTTCCTATCAAAACACCTTGAAGATCGAGGCCATACATGTATTGGTAGATCGTGCGCGTGCAATTCTTATCACTATGTGAATTGTGCTAGAATCAGGGTGCCTAAATATCTAGACTAAGACTCCTAATAATTACATATTTGCACAAGAGTCAACATTTCAAGGTAAATGAGCTCCATTTTTTTTTATGTTTTTTCATTTTTGAATTTTTTCGATTTTTTTTCAAAAGAAGAAGGAGTTGTTTTCAATTATGGCATATTATGTGTATCTACTCTATACCCCCAAACCTAAACTAAACATTGTCCTCAATGTTTCAAAATATGAACAAAATTATAATACAACATATGAAGAGGATCATGTTGAGTAGAGAAAAAGGAAGAGAATACCCGATTTCGGCGAAAGCAAGATTAGACTCCGTTATTCAAGGAAAAAAAAAATCCAATATTTCAGCGCGAGATCATATTGGATTAGCAAAATATATACAAAATGAACAAAAGGGTTTTAAGAAATTTTATCTACTGGATTATATACAAAAATTCACCATACACCAAAGTCTAAAGAGTTGAGGATCAACCCAAAAGACAAAGTGTAGACATTTCAACAGCTTCACACAATAATAATATGTTAGGCATGCAAGTGAAGCTGTGAAACAAAATGAGCTACCCCCAACCCTGGATTTTTCAACGGATAAAATTTTGGAAACAAAATCTCGCAGTTTTGGGGGTTCATCATGCCACAAGGTCTAGCTCAAAGTGAACTGTGCTAGGGACGGGCAAACATGCAATTTCCAACTGTGGTTCCTCAAAGATATTATACTTAGAAGCGAAATAGTCCAAAAGGACTTGGGAAGCATACAGTTCCAATCCTAGATTAGGAATTTTCAGAAAAATCGGTTTGACAATATGGGTACAAACCAAATCTAGGTTGGGTGGAAGGCCATCAGATTGTGACTTAGGTAGAAGAATAGGTATATCATTATAAATCAAATCAAAATCTCCTAACTCATCTACACATGTCACATCATGCTCACAATCATCAATCAAATTGGCAAGATCACAATCAGAATCATCAACATCATCAACAGATTTATTCTCGTGTATCGGCACATCAGGGGAAACATCACATGGAATACTAGAAGAAATATCATGCATTAAGGTCGGGGCAGAGAAGCCTAATGTATTTGAACCCAAAGGTTCCATAACATTTTCAGTATAGACATGTTCTTCTAACATAACATCATAGTCATCATCATCATCATGATAGGGATTTTGCCATCTAGGATAATTTTCAATCCTAAGGTCGGAGCTATTACAAGAATAAAACTCTAATTCAAGGGGGTGACTCATATCATGTGGTGTTGTTCCTGTTTCCCTAACGGATTCCCATTGATGGGTTTTCTCTGCAATCTCGGCTAAAAAATTCCATGCATCATCCACAGATTTATCAATAAACTCACCATTACACATAGACTCAACCATGGTTCGAGATTTAAAGTCTAGTCCCTCATAGAGGATGACGACAAGTCTCCACTTCTCAAATCCATGGTGCGGACATTCGCTCAACAAATCATTAAAACGTTCAAAATAGTGAAAAACAGATTCCTCATCCAATTGGACAAAACAATTGATACTTTGACGAATAGCGATGGTCCTATGATGTGGAAAGAATTTTTGAAAAATAGATCTGTGAGTTGGTCCCAAGTGTTGATTGATTGTGGTCTCAAACCGTAAAACCATGTTTTGGCCCTTTCCTTTAAAGAAAATGTAAACAAACGCAATTTCAGAGAGTCTTCGGACATATGATCAGGTTGCATAGTCCGACAAATTTGTTCAAACTCTCTACATGAGTATAGGGGTTCTCAGAATCGAACCCTCGAAATATAGGAAGTATTTGTATCATGCTTGCATTTATTTTAAAAGGGTTATTGGTTTGAGGTAATACAATACATGATAATGGAATTTTTATTGACGGATACATGTATTCATGGAGAGCACGAGGTTGGCCCATATTGAAAAGACACAAAGCCCACTATTTGGTTTTAATGGGTTTGGATTTTTGGGAAAATTTTGGTTTTTTGATGGGTTTGGATTTTTGGGAAAATTTTGGTTTTTGAAATAAGGAGCAAAATTTTGTTTTTTGGTTTTTGAATGGGATCAAGCCCACTATTTGTTTTGTGTTTGCTTTGGCTCAGCTGGTTTGAAAACGTTTGGTGAAACTGAGTCCAAAATCTCGGCCTAGAATTTGGGTACTCGACCCACTAACGAGTTAACCTAGCGTGATCGGTTACAAGCTCAGCTGGGTTTAAAAACCCAGAATACAAAATACCAGTCCAATTTAAACAAGCTCACAAAAATTAAATACAAGCCCACAAATTAAACAAACAAGCCCACAAAAATTAATTACAAACCCAACAGAAAATAAAAAGCCCAAAAATTGGCTTTAATATTACAAGCCCACAATTAAAAATGGAAGCCCACAGGTTGGGTTCTCTTAAATGGGTTACCTTTTTAGCAGAGCCCAGCTGCTCTGATATTGTTGCAAAAACCCAGTTGGGCTTTGGTTCTTTTCCTTGGTGGCGTCCCAGCAGAGGAAAAACAGGTTCAGAATAGCAGGTCCAACAGCAAATGAAGTGAAGCAGATGCAGATGCAAATGCTATGCAGTGAAATGCAAAAATAGCTAATAAAACAACAAGAAAAACATAGCACCAGTCCCCGGCAGCGGCGCCAAAAACTTGGTGTCCCCGGCAGCGGCGCCAAAAACTTGGTGGGCCCGGAGATGTGTGAAAATTAAGCGTAATAAAAACGGGCCTACAGTAATACCGCAAGTGCACGGTCGTCGGTTGTAGCTCGTTCAAGTACGGGTCGATCCACAGAGATTGGGAGTGTTTGGAGTTTCTAGCTATTTGGGCTCTAAATTGGCTATTGGGCTTCTAATTGTGCTTTGGGCTTAGTGGGTTTTTGTAACAATGAAATGGTTTTAGGCTCAGTGGGTTTTTTGGATTGACTGTGAACTTATGGGCTTTTGGTCTTTTGATTTGCACTGGGCTTTGGGATAACAGTGAATTGGGCTCAATGTAACAGTGAATTGGGCCTTAGACCTTAACATGAACTGTGGCTGGGCTTTTAGTATGATTTGGGCCTTAGCTGGAGCTAGGCTTTTTAGCTATGAACCTGGCTTTTAGCCTTTGGTTTCAATGAACTGAACTTGGGCTCAGTGTTGAAGTGAGCTTTGGAGCAGCAGCAGACAAGGCTGGGCTGGAGAAGAAGCAGCAGCAGCAGCATGGTGGCTTCAGCAGCAGCAGAAGCAGTGCACAGCAGCAGCAAAAGCAGTGCACAGCAGCAGCACAACAACAGCAAGTAGTAGCAGCAGCAGAACAAGGCAGTGAATGCAGTAACAAGAACAGGAGAAACACAAGAGAAGAAAGAGCAAATAGTGGCAGTGAAACTGTGATATTTACAAAGCAATGAAGATGGTAGTGAAATAATGAGACAATGGAAATGAAGCAATAAACACAAGGTAACAGTGAAGTAAATGTGACAGTACAATGAAACTACAAGCAGAGAACAATGGAACCAAGGCCTAAGCCAAGGGTAGTGGAGATGGTGAAGGTGAGCAACAACAAAAAATGAAAGGCAAAGTTGGGAGCCTAGGCATACTACTAGAGTGGGAAGAGAACCAGTTTGCTCACAGTCACTAGTGAGCACTAGTTTCTCCCCACTGCTCAATCAAAACAATGCTTCAAAGGCTTTAGCCTAACATTCACACAAAACAGTAAACAAGAGTGATGAAAGAACACTAGGATGTTGAATCCACCATTAACCTAAGGGATATTCTACTCACAGCTAAGAAAATTACCAAAGTGCTAATTGTCTGATTAAAGCACAACTAGTCTAAGGGCTTAGCAACACTGAACATGAGCTGCACATGATGAAGACTATCTTATTGATTCATGGTTTCATCTAGTCCTACATTTGAGGTTTAGAACATACATAACAAGAACATTAGAGAACAGGAAAACATAAATAATGAACAAAAGATGAACAATGAAGGAACAAACATCACAAACATCACATTAACAGCAGCTTAACATGAACAACAAATTGAACAGAACACATACATGATTAAACAGGAACAGTGCATGAAACAGCACAAATTGAAGAGACTCAAAAAAAAACATTAACAGAACATAACAGTTCTGGACACTGGTGCTAACCCGCATAAGCCAATTTCACACCCAACACCTTCTATTTATACAAGCAAGCAAAAACCTAAAAATCCCCAAAATATCAGAAAATTAGGGTTTCACCAAAAAGTGAAATTGACTCACCTAACCTACTGATAACAGCCCTAATACGTCGACCCATGCCTCTTATTCTTCTCCTGATGCAACCCATGCCTTCAATTTGTACATGCAAGCTCAATCCCAAAAATCCCCAAATTAACAGTAAAATTAGGGTTTTGATTTTTTTACTCACCAACTGTGATGAGAAGAATCAATCGTCTACCCATGCTTCTTATTCGTATTCTCATGCTCCCACGCCTCCAATTGCTTCTCAATTTCGACCTAATTTCCCAATTTTACACGCTAGGGTTTCTGATAGAAACGTGCAGAAATTGAGAAAATAGGTGGCTAAGGAGAAGGGAAAATGATGGGATTAGGTTACTTTGATGGACGTGGTGGTTATGATGATGGTTGAGGTGGTGACAGAGAGTTGGTGGCGGAGCAGGTGGTGGAAATGGTGGTGGTATGGCGTTGTGAAGAAGAGGGGAAGGAGGAAGAGAACTCGATAGAGTTTCTCTTAGGAATTGTTTGGTTTAGGGTAAATAGGTTAGGGTTCTAGAGTGTTGAGCGGATCCATCGAGTCTTGATGTTTTGCAAACCGGGACCGTTGGATGATATGAGATGAGTTGGATCTAACGGCTAGATGGAGGCAGATCTTGAGCGACCGTTGGATGCAAAAATACAATGAAACTGACGGCTCAAGATGGAGTTAGGTGCTGTAGTGTGAAGCAGAATCTTCAGATTTTGATGCACGACGATGAAGCGACCGTAGGATTCTGAGATGATCCAATCTGACGGCTAGAAAGGGAAACGGGTATGGATATAAGAATTGGATTTGGGTGAGGGTTTTGGGCCTTGGGTATGCCAAGCCCATATCTTCTTTAAGAACAATTCTTCCTCTTCAAGCCCACTTCTAGCCTTTTGGTCTTGTGCACAACCTTCTTCGCGGCTTCCTTGTGAAGTTCCTCCCGGCTTTTCACTACTTTCTGCTCTTTTCCGCTCCGCAAGTCATCCAAACTTTATTTGGTACCTAAAAATGCAGAATTAGTTAATAAAAATATTTATTCTCGAAAACAAGGAAAATACAGAATATGGGATAAAATGTAGAATTAATGCACAAAAGATGAATTAAATGCCAAGAAAAATATATGGAAATATGCACTTTTTAGCACTCATCAAATACCCCCAAACCTGAATTTTACTTGTCCTCAAGTAAAACAAAACTAAGGAAATCCTACCTATACCACTGTCGCTGGTCTCTCGAATGCATTTAGCGTATGCACTAAGCCTTTTAAACCACTAAGTGTCCCTAGTGGACGAGTTGAAGTCTCGTGAAGGTTTTCTTAGAACGTACCTACAAAGTTCTAGGTCAAAATATAAGCTCAGATTCCATCAAATGTGACATGTGCAAGTCAGTTTAAGCTCACAGCAAAATGGAGATGTCAATCTAGCTATCAAAGGCACAATCCTAGCACTGATAACAAAAAAAGACATGTGATAAGAGTGTAAAGTGTATCTACACATGTGTAAAGAAAGATCTGAAGTTATGACTACTAATCACCAAGAGATAGTTTCTCAGGCTAAGAACCAAGGTCGAAATCTAGCTAGCTGTCCGGACTTTACGAGAATTGTGAATGAGTTGGAGGTATTTCACAATTACTCGCGTTGTACATCAATGGCATACACCCTCCTTGCTTATTACAATGAAACAACAAAATGACTCTTTACATGACTCTTATTTACATTGACTATTCTCTTTTTATTTTTGGAACAAGAGATGATGGAATTGATAAATACTTGATTTTTGATTTTTTTTTCTTTTTTTTTTGAATATATACATCGTTTTTTTTTTTTTTTTTTTTTTTTTTTTTTTTTTTTTTTTTTTTGAACAAAGAAACACTTTTGATACATATACAAAAGGAAACAAAAGATTACATGACACTTTGCAAGAGGTAGCCCTTTTTGATGCACCCAGTTAAATTCGATGGTTGTCTTTCTTAATGTAACCTCCACCTTCTATCCCAACCAACCAAAGAACAAGCTAGTCAAGTTTCGTTCAGTATTCTAAAGTGATTGGCAATCGTAACTTCCTATCAAACACCTTGAAGATCGAGGCCATACATGTATTGGTAGATCGTGCGCGTGCAAATTTCTTATCACTATGTGAATTGTGCTAGAATCAGGGTGCCTAAATATCTAGACTAAGACTCCTAATAATTACATATTTGCACAAGAGTCAACATTTCAAGGTAAATGAGCTCCATTTTTTTTTATGTTTTTTCATTTTTAATTTTTTTGAATTTTTTTCGATTTTTTCAAAAGAAGAAGGAGTTTTGTTTTCAATTATGGCATATTATCGTGGTATCTACTCTATACCCCCAAACCTAAACTAAACATTGTCCTCAATGTTTCAAAATATGAACAAAATTATAATACAACATATGAAGAGGATCATGTTGAGTAGAGAAAAAGGAAAGAGAATACCCGATTTCGGCGAAAGCAAGATTAGACTCCGTTATTCAAGGAAAAAAAAAATCCAACATATTTCAGCCGAGATCATATTGGATTAGCAAAATATATACAAAATGAACAAAAGGGGTTTTAAGAAATTTTATCTACTGGATTATATACAAAAATTCACCATACACCAAAAGTCTAAAGAGTTGAGGATCAACCCAAAAGACAAAGTGTAGACATTTCAACAGCTTCACACAATAATAATATGTTAGGCATGCAAGTGAAGCTGTGTAACAAAATGAGCTACCCCCAACCCTGGATTTTTCAACGGATAAAATTTGGAAACAAAATCTCGCAGTTTTGGGGGTTCATCATGCACAAGGTCTAGCTCAAAGTGAACTGTGCTAGGGACGGGCAAACATGCAATTTCCAACTGTGGTTCCTCAAAGATATTATACTTAGAAGCGAAATAGTCCAAAAGGACTTGGGAAGCATACAGTTCCAATCCTAGATTAGGAATTTTCAGAAAAAAATCGGTTTGACAATATGGGTACAAACCAAATCTAGGTTGGGTGGAAGGCCATCAGATTGTGACTTAGGTAGAAGAATAGGTATATCATTATAAATCAAATCAAAATCTCCTAACTCATCTACACATGTCACATCATGCTCACATCATCAATCAAATTGGCAAGATCACAATCAGAATCATCAACATCATCAACAAGATTTATTCTCGTGTATCGGCACATCAGGGGAAACATCACATGGAATACTAGAAGAAATATCATGCATTAAGGTCGGGGCAGAGAAGCCTAATGTATTTGAACCCAAAGGTTCCATAACATTTTCAGTATAGACATGTTCTTCTAACATAACATCATAGTCATCATCATCATCATGATAGGGATTTTGCCATCTAGGATAATTTTCAATCCTAAGGTCGGAGCTATTACAAGAATAAAACTCTAATTCAAGGGGTGACTCATATCATGTGGTGTTGTTCCTGTTTCCCTAACGGATTCCCATTGATGGGTTTTCTTGCAATCTCGGCTAAAAAATTCCATGCATCATCCACAGATTTATCAATAAACTCACCATTACACATAGACTCAACCATGGTTCGAGATTTAAAGTCTAGTCCCTCATAGAGGATGACGACAAGTCTCCACTTCTCAAATCCATGGTGCGGACATTCGCTCAACAAATCATTAAAACGTTCAAAATAGTGAAAAAACAGATTCCTCATCCAATTGGACAAAACAATTGATACTTTGACGAATAGCGATGGTCCTATGATGTGGAAAGAATTTTTGAAAAATAGATCTGTGAGTTGGTCCCAAGTGTTGATGATTGTGGTCTCAAACCGTAAAACCATGTTTTGGCCCTTTCCTTTAAAGAAAATGTAAACAAACGCAATTTCAGAGAGTCTTCGGACATATGATCAGGTTGCATAGTCCGACAAATTTGTTCAAACTCTCTTACATGAGTATAGGGGTTCTCAGAATCGAACCCTCGAAATATAGGAAGTATTTGTATCATGCTTGCATTTATTTTAAAAGGGTTATTGGTTTGAGGTAATACAATACATGATAATGGAATTTTTATTGACGGATACATGTATTCATGGAGAGCACGAGGTTGGCCCATATTGAAAAGACACAAAGCCCACTATTTGGTTTTAATGGGTTTGGATTTTTGGGAAAATTTTGGTTTTTTGATGGGTTTGGATTTTTGGGAAAATTTTGGTTTTTGAAATAAGGAGCAAAATTTTGGTTTTTTTTTTTTTTTTTTTTTTTTTTTTTTTTTTTTTAAAAAGAAAAAAAAATTTGGTTTTTGAATGGGATCAAGCCCACTATTTGTTTTGTGTTTGCTTTGGCTCAGCTGGTTTGAAAACGTTTGGTGAAACTGAGTCCAAAATCTCGGCCTAGAATTTGGGTACTCGACCCACTAACGAGTTAACCTAGCGTGATCGGTTACAAGCTCAGCTGGGTTTAAAAACCCAGAATACAAAATACCAGTCCAATTTAAACAAGCTCACAAAAATTAAATACAAGCCCACAAATTAAACAAACAAGCCCACAAAAATTAATTACAAACCCAACAGAAAATAAAAAGCCCAAAAATGGCTTTAATATTACAAGCCCACAATTAAAAATGGAAGCCACAGGTTGGGTTCTCTTAAATGGGTTACCTTTTAGCAGAGCCCAGCTGCTCTGATATTGTTGCAAAAACCCAGTTGGGCTTTGGTTCTTTTCCTTGGTGGCGTCCCAGCAGAGGAAAAACAGGTTCAATAGCAGGTCCAACAGCAAATGAATGAAGTGAAGCAGATGCAGATGCAAATGCTATGCAGTGAAATGCAAAAAATAGCTAATAAAACAACAAGAAAAACATAGCACCAGTCCCCGGGCAGCGGCGCCAAAAAACTTGGTGTCCCCGGCAGCGGCGCCAAAAACTTGGTGGGCCCGGAGATGTGTGAAAATTAAGCGTAATAAAAACGGGCCTACAGTAATACCGCAAGTGCACGGTCGTCGGTTGTAGCTCGTGCAAGTACGGGTCGATCCACAGAGATTGGGAGTGTTTGGAGTTTCTAGCTATTTGGGCTCTAAATTGGCTATTGGGCTTCTAATTGTGCTTTGGGCTTAGTGGGTTTTTGTAACAATGAAATGGTTTTAGGCTCAGTGGGTTTTTGGATTGACTGTGAACTTATGGGCTTTTGGTCTTTTGAGTTGCACTGGGCTTTGGGCTAACAGTGAATTGGGCTCAATGTAACAGTGAATTGGGCCTTAGACCTTAACCTGAACTGTGGCTGGGCTTTTAGTATGATTTGGGCCTTAGATGGAGCTAGGCTTTTAGCTATGAACCTGGCTTTTAGCCTTTGGTTTCAATGAACTGAACTTGGGCTCAGTGTTAGTGTTGAAGTGAGCTTTGGAGCAGCAGCAGACAAGGCTGGGCTGGAGAAGAAGACAGCAGCAGCAGCAATGGTGGCTTCAGCAGTAGCAGAAGCAGTGCACAGCAGCAGCAAAAGCAGTGCACAGCAGCAGCACAACAACAGCAAGTAGTAGCAGCAGCAGAACAAGGCAGTGAATGCAGTAACAAGAACAGGAGAAACACAAGAGAAGAAAGAGCAAATAGTGGCAGTGAAACTGTGATATTTACAAAGCAATGAAGATGGTAGTGAAATAATGAGACAATGGAAATGAAGCAATAAACACAAGGTAACAGTGAAGTAAATGTGACAGTACAATGAAACTACAAGCAGAGAACAATGGAACCAAGGCCTAAGCCAAGGGTAGTGGAGATGGTGAAGGTGAGCAACAACAAAAAATGAAAGGCAAAGTTGGGAGCCTAGGCATACTACTAGAGTGGGAAGAGAACCAGTTTTCTCACAGTCACTAGTGAGCACTAGTTTCTCCCCACTGCTCAATCAAAACAATGCTTCAAAGGCTTTAGCCTAACATTCACACAAAACAGTAAACAAGAGTGATGAAAGAACACTAGGATGTTGAATCCACCATTAACCTAAGGGATATTCTACTCACAGCTAAGAAAATTACCAAAGTGCTAATTGTCTGATTAAAGCACAACTAGTCTAAGGGCTTAGCAACACTGAACATGAGCTGCACATGATGAAGACTATCTTATTGATTCATGGTTTCATCTAGTCCTAGCATTTGAGGTTTAGAACATACATAACAAGAACATTAGAGAACAGGAAAACATAAATAATGAACAAAAGATGAACAATGAAGGAACAAACATCACAAACATCACATTAACAGCAGCTTAACATGAACAACAAATTGAACAGAACACATACATGATTAAACAGGAACAGTGCATGAAACAGCACAAATTGAAGAGACTCAAAAAAAAAACATTAACAGAACATAACAGTTCTGGACACTGGCTGCTAACCCAGCATAAGCCAATTTCACACCCAACACCTTCTATTTATACAAGCAAGCAAAAACCTAAAAATCCCCAAAATATCAGAAAATTAGGGTTTCACCAAAAAGTGAAATTGACTCACCTAACCTACTGATAACATCCCTAATACGTCGACCCATGCCTCTTATTCTTCTCCTGATGCAACCCATGCCTTCAATTTGTACATGCAAGCTCAATCCCAAAAATCCCCAAATTAACAGTAAAATTAGGGTTTTGATTTTTTTACTCACCAACTGTGATGAGACGAATCAATCGTCTACCCATGCTTCTTATTCGTATTCTCATGCTCCCCATGCCTCCAATTGCTTCTCAATTTCGACCTAATTTCCCAATTTTACACGCTAGGGTTTCTGATAGAAAACGTGCAGAAATTGAGAAAATAGGTGGCTAAGGAGAAGGGAAAATGATGGGATTAGGTTACTTTGATGGACGTGGTGGTTATGATGATGGTTGAGGTGGTGACAGAGAGTTGGTGGCGGAGCAGGTGGTGGAAATGGTGGTGGTATGGCGTTGTGAAGAAGAGGGGAAGGAGGAAGAGAACTCGATAGAGTTTCTCTTAGGAATTGTTTGGTTTAGGGTAAATAGGTTAGGGTTCTAGAGTGTTGAGCGGATCCATCGAGTCTTGATGTTTTGCAAACCGGGACCGTTGGATGATATGAGATGAGTTGGATCTAACGGCTAGATGGAGGCAGATCTTGAGCGACCGTTGGATGCAAAAATACAATGAAACTGACGGCTCAAGATGGAGTTAGGTGCTGTAGTGTGAAGCAGAATCTTCAGATTTTGATGCACGACGATGAAGCGACCGTAGGATTCTGAGATGATCCAATCTGACGGCTAGAAAGGGAAACGGGTATAGATATAGGAATTGGATTTGGGTGAGGGTTTTGGGCCTTGGGTATGCCAAGCCCATATCTTCTTTAAGAACAATTCTTCCTCTTCAAGCCCACTTCTAGCCTTTTGGTCTTGTGAACAACCTTCTTCGCGGCTTCCTTGTGAAGTTCCTCCCGGCTTTTCACTACTTTTCTGCTCTTTTCCGCTCCGCAAGTCATCCAAACTTTATTTGGTACCTAAAAATGCAGAATTAGTTAATAAAAATATTTATTCTCGAAAACAAGGAAAATACAGAATATGGGATAAAATGTAGAATTAATGCACAAAAGATGAATTAAATGCCAAGAAAAATATATGGAAATATGCACTTTTTAGCACTCATCAATACTGCGCACTTGATTCCCTTAGCTCCTATTCCACATGTCTAATCTTCAACATTCCTCGAAATCTTCATCACTTCCGAGTACTCCAATGATACCAAAGGTTGTAAGTTTAGCATCACCATTGTTGAAGATCCGTAGCTATAACAATGAGAAATCATCGGTCTCGATCATTGCTATACAATGTCATAGTATTATTATATAGTGTCAAAGTCCAATTGTATCACAACTTCAACAATAATACTATGGTGATATGTATCACTCCCCCTTAGTCAATACTCCATCTCACATGAAAACCACTCCCCCTTACACAATGATCCGAAAACCATATGTATTTGTAGTGTGAACTACATACTAATTCTCCCCCTTTTTGTCAATAAAATTGGCAAAGGTACAAGAACGGGATCATAATGAAATTTCCGTAAGAGACATTTCATGACTGAGTGAAAGAAACACACATCATCTTATTTAGATGCAATCATATAGCCGAAGCTAACAACATTCATCAAGGAGTTTAAAGATACAAGATAAGCCCTCTAAAATTCCAAAGCTGCACACCCCTCAAGATATGACCATTAAGCACAAGTTCAAAAGAACTCTCCCCCATTAGATGTCATTCCCAAGGGAACAACAAGAGCGACCTTAAATTCCAAAGAAAAGAAGGATTTTTATTGGACACCAAAACCATAAGAATGATTTTTATATCCAAAACTCAATCAAATTAATCACAAGTAAACCCATGATTAATTTAATCGGAATACATAATCAAATTAACCACAAAAGTGATCAATTTAATTCATAGTGCTCAAAATAAGAAAACTTACGGAACATATGACTAACATAACCATTAGAAAATGATTAAGATAGCCGTTCATATACTCAACACAAGAAAAACTCATGGAATATATGAAAACTCAACTAGACTAATTACAAGAGATCCCATAATTAATCTAATTGGAATACACAATCAAACTAATCACAAACGTAATCAATTTAATTGTAATTTGTTTTGCTCAACATAATAGAACTTACGGAGCAATAACTAAATAACCAAACAAGATGATTAATTTATTTCACAAATGCTCAACATAAAGTATCTTACGGAACAACCAACCAAGCTAATCAAAAATTAATCAACTCAGTCGTATCGTGCTCAACATAAGACACATTACGGAGCCTCACAGTATTACATAAAATATAGATCAGTGAAGATCAATATTGTGGAATACACAAGGATTCATTCTATCTTCCATCACTATTTGCATAACGATATTTAATAGATATAATCCTTAGATACAAAAGATTTTAACCTATCTTCCGTCAAGGGTTGACAATATAGGCTTAACTTTTGTATATGTCAAAAGTCTATTCATTCTTAAACCAATACATGAATACCGATCGTGAACGACTTTACTTTTGACAAAATATGGGACAATATAGTTCACGGACGTAAACACAAAAATCCCATAACAAGTTGCAATATAACAAAATCAAAAATATTGCAAAACATCATCCTCCAAATAGTTTTAGAATTTTAAACCAAAAACCTAAAAACAAAAAGATGAAAATAATAGCTACGTGTAGTCACATCGCTATTCAAAGCACTAGTTATTCTTCCAACTAAGCCAAAAAAAATACATACTAGGCAACAATGTCTTTAGGAAATTCTTTATCATTCCCGAACTCTTTGTCGTCAAAAACCATTGGTACATAAGGTTCGTGAAGATAGGAGTTAATATCAACAAACCGTCTTGGCTGATAATGTCGAACCAGGGCTTTCTGAATTTCCAAAGATCTTAAAACGCAAGCTTTTATATCACGAATCTCCTTTTTTACCTCCTTCAACTCATCAAGAACATCGGAAAATTTATGAGAATTAGAAGGGACAACCCTTGGCTTTCTTGTATTCCTCCTTTTTCTTTTCAAGGACGGAATTACTGGAGATTTTTCTTTTTCCTTGATTGATGGCTTAACAATCATGTTGACATATTTTCCATCCAAAGACATGATGCTCATGAGAACAACTATAACAAACTGATTTTTGTGATTGGAATTCACAATCTCTACAAGCAGTCTTGGAATATAAAGAATATCAAAACGCCTCCAATTGCTTCTCAATTTCGACCTAATTTCCCAATTTTACACGCTAGGGTTTCTGATAGAAAACGTGCAGAAATTGAGAAAATAGGTGGCTAAGGAGAAGGGAAAATGATGGGATTAGGTTACTTTGATGGACGTGGTGGTTATGATGATGGTTGAGGTGGTGACAGAGAGTTGGTGGCGGAGCAGGTGGTGGAAATGGTGGTGGTATGGCGTTGTGAAGAAGAGGGGAAGGAGGAAGAGAACTCGATAGAGTTTCTCTTAGGAATTGTTTGGTTTAGGGTAAATAGGTTAGGGTTCTAGAGTGTTGAGCGGATCCATCGAGTCTTGATGTTTTGCAAACCGGGACCGTTGGATGATATGAGATGAGTTGGATCTAACGGCTAGATGGAGGCAGATCTTGAGCGACCGTTGGATGCAAAAATACAATGAAACTGACGGCTCAAGATGGAGTTAGGTACTGTAGTGTGAAGCAGAATCTTCAGATTTTGATGCACGACGATGAAGCGACCGTAGGATTCTGAGATGATCCAATCTGACGGCTAGAAAGGGAAACGGGTATAGATATAGGAATTGGATTTGGGTGAGGGTTTTGGGCCTTGGGTATGCCAAGCCCATATCTTCTTTAAGAACAATTCTTCCTCTTCAAGCCCACTTCTAGCCTTTTGGTCTTGTGAACAACCTTCTTCGCGGCTTCCTTGTGAAGTTCCTCCCGGCTTTTCACTACTTTTCTGCTCTTTTCCGCTCCGCAAGTCATCCAAACTTTATTTGGTACCTAAAAATGCAGAATTAGTTAATAAAAATATTTATTCTCGAAAACAAGGAAAATACAGAATATGGGATAAAATGTAGAATTAATGCACAAAAGATGAATTAAATGCCAAGAAAAATATATGGAAATATGCACTTTTTAGCACTCATCAATACTGCGCACTTGATTCCCTTAGCTCCTATTCCACATGTCTAATCTTCAACATTCCTCGAAATCTTCATCACTTCCGAGTACTCCAATGATACCAAAGGTTGTAAGTTTAGCATCACCGTTGTTGAAGATCCGTAGCTATAACAATGAGAAATCATCGGTCTCGATCATTGCTATACAATGTCATAGTATTATTATATAGTGTCAAAGTCCAATTGTATCACAACTTCAACAATAATACTATGGTGATATGTATCACTCCCCCTTAGTCAATACTCCATCTCACATGAAAACCACTCCCCCTTACACAATGATCCGAAAACCATATGTATTTGTAGTGTGAACTACATACTATTTCTCCCCCTTTTTGTCAATAAAATTGGCAAAGGTACAAGAACGGGATCATAATGAAATTTCCGTAAGAGACATTTCATGACTGAGTGAAAGAAACACACATCATCTTATTTAGATGCAATCATATAGCCGAAGCTAACAACATTCATCAAGGAGTTTAAAGATACAAGATAAGCCCTCTAAAATTCCAAAGCTGCACACCCCTCAAGATATGACCATTAAGCACAAGTTCAAAAGAACTCTCCCCCATTAGATGTCATTCCCAAGGGAACAACAAGAGCGACCTTAAATTCCAAAGAAAAGAAGGATTTTTATTGGACACCAAAACCATAAGAATGATTTTTATATCCAAAACTCAATCAAATTAATCATAAGTAAACCCATGATTAATTTAATCGGAATACATAATCAAATTAACCACAAAAGTGATCAATTTAATTCATAGTGTTCAAAATAAGAAAACTTACGGAACATATGACTAACATAACCATTAGAAAATGATTAAGATAGCCGTTCATATACTCAACACAAGAAAAACTCATGGAATATATGAAAACTCAACTAGACTAATTACAAGAGATCCCATAATTAATCTAATTGGAATACACAATCAAACTAATCACAAACGTAATCAATTTAATTGTAATTTGTTTTGCTCAACATAATAGAACTTACGGAGCAATAACTAAATAACCAAACAAGATGATTAATTTATTTCACAAATGCTCAACATAAAGTATCTTACGGAACAACCAACCAAGCTAATCAAAAATTAATCAACTTAGTCGTATCGTGCTCAACATAAGACACATTACGGAGCCTCACAGTATTACATAAAATATAGATCAGTGAAGATCAATATTGTGGAATACACAAGGATTCATTCTATCTTCCATCACTATTTGCATAACGATATTTAATAGATATAATCCTTAGATACAAAAGATTTTAACCTATCTTCCGTCAAGGGTTGACAATATAGGCTTAACTTTTGTATATGTCAAAAGTCTATTCATTCTTAAACCAATACATGAATACTGATCGTGAACGACTTTACTTTTGACAAAATATGGGACAATATAGTTCACGGACGTAAACACAAAAATCCCATAACAAGTTGCAATATAACAAAATCAAAAATATTGCAAAACATCATCCTCCAAATAGTTTTAGAATTTTAAACCAAAAACCTAAAAACAAAAAGATGAAAATAATAGCTACGTGTAGTCACATCGCTATTCAAAGCACTAGTTATTCTTCCAACTAAGCCAAAAAAAATACATACTAGGCAACAATGTCTTTAGGAAATTCTTTATCATTCCCGAACTCTTTGTCGTCAAAAACCATTGGTACATAAGGTTCGTGAAGATAGGAGTTAATATCAACAAACCGTCTTGGCTGATGATGTCGAATCAGGGCTTTCTGAATTTCCAAAGATCTTAAAACGCAAGCTTTTATATCACGAATCTCCTTTTTTACCTCCTTCAACTCATCAAGAACATCGGAAAATTTATGAGAATTAGAAGGGACAACCCTTGGCTTTCTTGTATTCCTCCTTTTTCTTTTCAAGGACGGAATTACTGGAGATTTTTCTTTTTCCTTGATTGATGGCTTAACAATCATGTTGACATATTTTCCATCCAAAGACATGATGCTCATGAGAACAACTATAACAAACTGATTTTTGTGATTGGAATTCACAATCTCTACAAGCAGTCTTGGAATATAAAGAATATCAAAGAGGAAAAAGGAATGTAAGGTTCGAAACCTTTAAACAGGTTCGTGGACGTCCAACTCTAAACCCTATAAAGAGTAGAATTGTCGAAAGTAACCCTTCCTTTTATTTGATAAACAGAAAATAATAAACCTAGGAAAACTTTTCCTAAAGCCTGTGCATTCACAACCTTGTCTCTTTTGAACAGGCACATGAGACAAGATTTACCAAACAACACAATTAATTTGTGTGGTTGAACAATGATTTGTCCACCATTTTCCTCATGAGAGGAATCCTCTGACTTCTGTCTATCAAAGAGATTTGAACATACTTTCTTCTCAAATGGTCTTTTTTTGTCTTTGGAAACTAACTTCTTAGTCGAAGATAAAATCTTACATACCTCAGCGGTCTTCTGAGCAAGTTTAAGCTTCCTTGCTAACTGATTTGCTCTTCGTTGAAGTTTGTTGGCGTGCCTCAATTGATGTTTGTACTTGTAACATATTGATAGTTCATTACCCTTCCGAGAACAAAACGAGCACGTCTATCTTGGATAATAATCAGGCATATGTGGTGCAACAATAGATAAACACACGGTAGATCCTGAAACATTACAGACAGGGTTTCCAAAGGTTGGGTCAATTGATTCTTCCAGCATGATTGGCTTCTTATCTTCACCGAAACCATCAAGATTGATATATGTATTGCTACAGTTATCAAAATCAATGTTTTCACATAGAAGACCGACACTTGATTTCCTATCTTCATCCGAATCATAGATCTCAGACATCTCATCAAGTGTTACAGCAAGACCTTTGTTCCCAGTGTATTTTCTACGATTTGGGAACTCGTTTGCAAAATGACCAAAACCTTTACACTTAAAGCACTGTGGAATATCCTCGTCATCAGCCTCGTCAGCATCCCTGTTTTTAGGAGGGACGCGATCGTGAGGTTTATCTGACGACCTAGGTTTGTCTCTTGAAAACCGTTTACTTATCTTCAATACAAGATCCCTAAACTGTCTTGTGATCAAGGATACTGATTTTTCAAGATCTTCATCCGAAAAATCATCCTCAGACTGATCATCCTAAGAAACATAAACACTTTTACTTTTATCAAGTAATTTAGTGTTCATTTGTGCTTTAAGGGCAACATCCTTTCCGATTTTGGATGTATTCTCATGATCAAAGATCTTTAGCTTTCCAACCAATGTATTTATGGAAATATTATCAAGTTTATTTCCCTCAACGATGGCATGCTTCTTAGACTCGTATCTAGATGGCAGCGATCTGAGAATTTTCATCATAATGTCCTTTTTCAGGAATAGTCTTACCCAATGCAAACGATGCATTAACAATCTCAGACACTTTGTGATTAAACTCATCAAACATATCTTCATCTGCTATACGAAGGTTATCCCAATCGGAATTCAGGTTTTGAAGACTGGTTTCCTTTTCACTGGAGTTACCTTTGAATACGGTTTCTAAGATATCCCAAGCATCTTTAGACCGAGTGCAATTAGACACATGGTGCTGAAGATTTGGGGTAATAGCATGTATGATAGCATTTAAACCGTAGGAATTTTTCTTTACAGCATTTATCTCAGCAGGGGTGTATTCACCAATAGGTTTGGGAACGTTTACATCTCCAACTGCCAAAACGGGAGCATCATAGCCATTAACAACATATACCCATGATTGAAAATCACGTGCTTGAAGAAAAGCTCGCATAGAAATTTTCCACCATAAGTAATTAGAGCCATCGAAGACTGGTGGTATGTTAATAGAGATAACACCTCTGTCCATAGAGTCAGATCGCTACAAACACAGACTTGTAAGGTCTTGAACGTGTTTGCCCGCTCTGATACCAATTGAAAAAGCGGGGGTCTAACAACACCACCCAATATTTCGATTAGCAATCTGTATGGACTAACTCCGAAACATTTACTAGAGAATCAACTAGATAGTCAGAATCAATCTAGATAAAAGTATTTCATGGAGTTAATATCCTCTCTCTTGTTTTGATTCACTCAAGCTAATAGAAATCAGCGAGTCGATAATCAAACACAAGGAATAAATTGGACGGTACCAAAGACCAATGTCCAAGGATCAATCAATATCAATCAACAACCAAATGTCAGATTTCCAATTGATTGATTCAAACGCACAACCTGTATTATTTCAATTATATAAACAAATATAATGCGGAAATAGAAATAACACAGATACCAGAATTTTGTTAAAGAAGAAACCGCAAATGCAGAAAAACCTCGGCACCTAGTCCAGATTGAATACACGCTGTATTAAGACGCTACTGACACTAGCCTACTCCAAGCTAACTTCGGACTAGACTATAGTTGAACCCCAATCAGTCTGCCACAAATCCAAGGTACAGTTGTACTCCCTACGCCTCTGATCCCAGCAGGATACTGCGCACTTGATTACCTTAGCTGATCTCACCCACAACTAAGAGTTGCTACGACCCAAAATCGCAGGCTTTAACAATAAACAAATCTGTTTCCCACAGAAAACCCTAAAAGTTTTTGTTCCGTCTTTTGATAATAATCAAGGTGAACAGGAACCAATTGATAATCCGGTCTTATATTCTCGAAGAACAGCCTAGATTAATCAATCACCTCACAAAAATCTTAATCGTATGGTAGGGAAACAAGATGTCGTGGAATCACAAACGATGAGACGAAGGTGTTTGTGACTAACTTTTATATCTTTCCTACCGGAGAACTCTCACGATCTCAAGCCAATCAATATGATTGTACTGTTACGATAGAAGATGCAAGATCAGATCACACAACTATGATAAAAGTAATATCGGTCTGGCTTCACAGTCCCAATGAAGTCTTTAAGTCGTTAACCTGGTTTTAGAAGAAGAAAACCAAAGGTTAAAGGAGAAAAAACTCTAGCACGCAAACTAGTATCACACGTAAGGTGTGGGGATTAGTTTTGCACAATACTAGATGTCTCCTTTATATAGCCTTTCAAATCAGGGTTTTGCCTTAGTTACAAAGCAGTCAATATTCACCGTTAGATGAAAACCTGATTTAGATTCAAACTAATATTTCTCAACCGTTAGATCGAAAACTTAGCTTGTCATACATAAATGACTGTACGCTTATAGGTTTGTTAACCGCACCCAAATGTGTACATTGTTGGTTCAACAATAGTCTACCCAAAGAGGTTAACCATATGAGCGTTTCATACCAACCATGTTCTTCTTCACCATAACTAGTTCAATTGACTCAAATGAACTAGTTAAGAGAGTTGTTCAATTGCAAGGAAATCTTAAGTAACTACACAAGACACAATTGAAGCAAAGATGATTTGATTCACTCGAATCGGTTCATGAACTTTAATATCCAAGATTTGCAAATGCATTCCTTAGTCTTTTAAGATTAAGTTCAGAAATCATCTTTAGATTTATAACCTTCTCAAGTTCGCAGACTAGGTTCGCGGACTTAAGACACCAGATAGAGTTTACAAACTCCAGTAGAAATTCTCGGGTTCGATAACTACGTCGGTTCGCCGACTGGGTTCGCGGACTTGGATCACGCAAGTCGTTTGTTAACTCCAACAGAAATTCTCGGGTTTGAGAATTTCGGCAGTTCGCGGACTGAGTTCTCGGACTTGGCACTTGCCATACTTCCGGTTCTCTTGATCAACAAAGTTCGAAAACTTCGGTTCAAGGAATCCATTGGTTATGTAATCTAAACTCTCATTGTAATCATTGTAACATTCTTAGAGGACGTTATATAGTTGTTACACTATTTCTCGTCAAAGCAATTTTCAAAGTGATTGAAACATTGATGACTTTCTTCACTAGGTAAAGATAAACTTGGTTGAAGCGAAAATCTTACCAACACATATTTCGAGATATAGATAGGCGAGGTATGCTCGGCTCGAAATACCAAATGTGTATGATCTAGTCTATATATATAGCATACGACTTTTGTGTCAAAGAGTAGGAGATAAAATTGATAGACTTTTGAGTGACAGATAAGTTCAAGTCTCCACATACCTTTTTGTCGAGAAGTTCCACCGGTTCCTTGAGTAGATCTTCTACTTGTATGATGAATCGCCATGAAGTCCTTGAGCTCAACTACACTTACTATCCTAGTCCGAGACTTAGCTATAATAGACTAGAAATCAAGACTTATAGTTTGATCACTAACATTGACAAACATGCTTGACATAGCAACGCATGCGAGTTTGACCGAGCAGTGCTCTAACAGAATCTATTGCGGGCACTTCAGGGAGTTTATGGAATTGTGGGGTATGAAGAACATCGCAAAGATGCTGTGACATCTCCAGTATCTCAAGAAAGTTCAACCTTGAAGGCTGTTACGACCTTTACACATGTCCCAGCATTCACACAATAAAACAAACGAAAGCCTGACAAATTTTTTTTTTTATATTGTGATTGCTGTCAAAAGCGTATGTATACCATGGAGATATGTTTCAAACTCAGTAATCGTCCACAATGGAAGAATGATCATATGAGAAAGGGATATTCTAGTGGCAGTGTTAGAGGAGTACAAGGAGGTCGCAATGGTGTCCCAAAAGCATACTACATAGCTAATGAGGAGGAATTTCAACCTACATAACCAATGCTTCTCCTTAGCCATCTCAAGCCCATATAGAGCCAATGATAAAAGAGGATGTTGTCATCCAAGGAGAATTCTGTTGGATCTACTTTTATGGCTCAATCAGGTAACAAAAGAACTTTTTTTTTTGATAATGCATCTAGATCCATTTGTAATAAATCTATGGATTTTCGATAGTGGAGCAACTGATCACATATCTACCAAGTTTGACATGTTTTTCACTTATAATCCCAATCCCAATTAACTGTGTATCTTGACCACTGTTGGATCTCCAAACATTGTTTATGGTGAAGGCAATATCCCAATAACTAGCTCTATGTCCTTTTCTACGATGTTATATGTCCCAGATCTCTCTTGCAACTTTCTTTCCATCAGACAGATAACCAAAACGGTGAAGTGTAGTGTTCCTTTCTTTGATACACATTGTGTTTTTCAAGTTCGCACAAGGAAGAGAATCGGTATGGTTAAGGAGGGAGGGGAACTTTACAACCTGAGTTGCAAAAGAGGAACAAGAGAGCATTACAAGAGTTTATAAATCAACAAGTGAATCTAGTTCGAAGAACAAGTATGGTTGTGGCATAAACGATTATGAAATTCTTCTTTTCGGTATTTGCAAAGGTTATTCCATATGTTGTTTTTAGAACTTGATATATCTAAGTTTCATTGTGAAGCATGTGAGCTAGCTAAGCATCACCGTGTCCCATATCATTTAATCATTAAAATAAGTGTGTCTCCTTTTGCTGGCCTACATAGTGATGTCTGGGGTCATTCAAGTGTCGTTACTTATTGTTGTTTTCGTTGGTTTGTTACTTTAATTGATGATTATTGATGAGTGTCTCGGGTTTTTTATTGAAAGATAAGAGCGATGTCCATGTTGTATTCAAGATCTTTCATAATTTCTTTCTTACCCAGTTTAACAACAAAAAATCAAGTGTTAAGATCTGATAGGAGCGGTTAGTATCTAAAGCAACATCTTTCTTCTTAATTAATTTTTTGGAACATGACACTGTCAACCCAACCTCTTGCACTGATACGCATGAGAAAAATGGAGTTGTTATGCGAAAAAATCGCTACTTATTAGAAGTCACTAGTTGCTTGTTACTCCAAAATGAGGGTGCATAATATGTATTGACGTGATGCTATCTTTACTGCAACACAACTGATTAACAATATGCCTTCTCGAGTTTTGAGTTTTCAAACACCCGCTGCGCTCCTTTCTCTTGGAATTTCCGCTCAACCTCATGCTCCTCTCAAGTGTGTTTTCACTATACCGTTTTATGGCATTAGCAACCCACGATAGCTGTTGCTGAACGAGTTCGCAATAGGCATTTGCCGTCGCTAAAGGTTTTAGCAACATATAAAAAGGCTCAGAATGAAGCCACGGCTTTGATTCTAAGCCACGGCTCAGAAAATTATGTTTCTCAATGTATCTATCTGTTAACTCAACATGTCTATCAACTCAGCACAAAAATCAATATAAAAGAAATTATCATCATTCAGTAGTCCTAAAATTACAAGGATAAGTGACAAAATTAGAGCACGTTCACTTCAGATTTCAAAACCAACATTGATACAAAGTCCGCATATCTGTTCCCTACATGGAATCAAGTTCCCATATTCTAGTACATAATACAAAGTCTTTAACAACAGTAAGAGTACAAACCATTAGGCTCTCTTGAAGTGCTAATTATTTTGCTGATTCAATAGATTCATCACTAGATACCTGTTGCATAAAGTGATGTTTAAATCTCACAAAAAAAGAAAAATGGTTTTATACAAGTAGAAAGGAATTAGTAAAGATGAGGTATATGATTGCACTAAACATGAATCGGTAAGCTATCATTTGTCGAACGACGACAATGAACACACTTAAATTTTGGTAATGAATAAGCAAATGATTTTAGTCCCTCATGAGATGACTACTATATAAGTAATGTAGATACCAAACCTAAGAAATGAAGTAGAGATTTCAATCTCCGGTTCATAAATTATTGAGACAAAACCGCCACTCACAGATTACCATTAACATGATAAAAACGATTCAGATACAGTTCTGTTTGAACCAGACAATATGTCCAACTTATAAGTACAAAACCACAACGGGGAAATTAAAAATAAGGCGGCGTAATGCACCTGGCTGGCCCTAATGATCATCAACGTCAACAAGTTGAGTCGACACCTGCAAATGACCACCTCGTCAAAACTCAGGGACAATCAATCTTATCCTTGCCATAGAATGGAAATATTAAAATACTCCACCAAGGTTTTCAGAATAACGTTAATTTCACAAGTAAATGATCCCAAACAATGGGGATAAAACTGATACGGCCATGTAGTTCCTAACAACCCAGCAAAAATGGCCTATCTAAAAACTTGCAGCCCTATGACAAGTTTATAAGATCATGAACACACATAAAGTACCATCTCTACAAAAAATTTGAAGGCATTCTAGATAAATGTTATAATCTATAATATTGAAAATGAAAAGACAGGTTATTTCATGAATGCATCAGAAATAGTAAAGTAAATTGAGATGGAATTTCCCCTTGAAAACTGTTATTAGTTAGAATCCTACAGAAACCATGCAATACTGAGAACTGATATAGAACACTGCAGTCTAGAACTCTTAGGTATGCAACATTTGTTTGAATGGAACTTACAGAATTTGGATACTTCTGATATTCCCGAATTCGGCCGGCATAGGACCATTGAGATGGTTCTTACTCAAATTCCTAAATGTGATAAACGCACAAGTCAAAGTATTTCCCTTGAAAAATGCACAAGTTAACTAAAGAGCAAGGCAGTTTTACTTACAAGGTAAGCAGATGCTGTAGATCACCAACAGAAGATGGCACCCGTCCTGAAAAATTATTGCTCGAAAGATCCCTGCAATCAAAACATAAATAAGTTAGCTTAGAGAAACTCTCCCATATCTAGGATCTTGACTTGCAATGTGTCAAGATTTATAATTATCCCAAGCTCAAATGTTTGCATCCACATCCATACATAGTAAAAGTACTGCCAAATAAACAAGTAAACAGGTTAGTACAGAAAGTCATTTTTGTGCTAGTCAATCAAGTAGACCACGTTCAAATTAAAGCAATTGCGGAGTTTGATTTATGTATTGCCATTTTTAGCAAAGGGCACAACACGCAACTGGGTTAGACCAGTAGTCTTGCTAAACTAATTTAGGTAACACTCAGAGTAAAAGACAAATAAATGAACTTTCATGTGAATAGATGATTGCACGTACCATGGGAGGCATAAAATTTTCTCTAGAGCACCCTCTTCGCACCATAGAAAAATAAGGGACTTGCACTCCAGATCCCTCGAAAGATTCCTGCTGAGTCACGACAACTGCCTTGTCCAAACCAACACTTTGCACAGGCCTGATCTATGGCTTTGGATCAGGGTAATAAAATTTCTATTCAAAAAAGTTCAGCACGGTACGCATAGTGCATTGGTAATACCTGGCTTAATATCAGTTGGTTTAGCATAAAGCCATTGAGGAGACAACATTATGATGTTGTCTGAAGCTTGATCTGTAACATACACAACAAAATAGTCCAAGTAAAACATCTTTCAAAACCATACACACAGACAAGAAAGTAGAAAGAAATGACCAATGACCCTATGCAGGATTATCTCTTTTTCGTCAAAAATACTCATAAGTTTCTAAAAAATCACTTCGTAAAAATACTCATGAACATATAATAGGCAAGGGAACATATGGAAATAACCTTTTGAATCATCAAGAAAGCCGATAAAGATTTTCCAAAACTTATTACCATCAAAATTTTCTATTGCATCATCATTCTCCTCGTTCAGAAATTCTGACTCAACCTGTATTAACAAAAGAAACAGTGTATAGCATGGAACTAGCAACCAAAAGAGATAAAATAAAGGATCGCCTAACAAAGTTAGCCAGGGAGAATCCCTGATTTTAGGATAATGAATTTGCGATAATGGATATGAGGGTGGAAGCATCTATCTTCATGTAGACAAATCTACACTATCCCCAGTAGCCAACATGAAAAAGGAGACATTATCTGTGTGACATAATGATCCCGAAAGTATTCATACACAGCCAACCGAAACAGTAGCACCAACATTCCACCAGAAACTGCAAACTCGCAAGCTTATGCAAAATTTGGAACAACATTACGATGAGACCATTAATGATAAAGAATCATATCTTGGAAATTCAAATCCGCATATTATCTTACTCTGAGCACAGCAAGTAGGCAAGTTGAATCAAGTCAGGCAAACAGTCAAGGTGAATCCAATTGATAAGATTAACAGAATTAATTAAGAGATCAAAGATAGGATTTATACCCTTTTCTCTACACCCTCAGAAGCATCATGTTCATTGTTATTTTCAGCATCCACTTCATCACCTTCCTACAAATATCACAATTACAATTGCAATCACAATCAATAAAATCAAAAAAAAAAAAAAAAATTAGACCAAAAGAAAGAAAAAAAATTGATTGACCCACGTACCGTAACATCCTCAGCTGGTTCTTCCTTCTATTTGTGAGTTCATGAAATCAATTCAAAAAGCTCAAAATCACAGAAAATTGGAAACCCTAATTGAAAACTTTGGTGAAAATAAGAAAGAACAGAGAGTTGCCAGGTTTAAAGAAAGAGAGAAGAAATTTTTTATGTCTGGGAAATGAGATAAAGAGTAATAGAGAAGGAAAGATAAACCCGCTGCTCTGAAGTTGAAAAAGAAATTTTATTCATAGTGTTACCGACCACACGAGCATATCGCATGTGTGAAAATCCCTCCGTTGCTATTCACATCGGAGCACTGCATGTTGCGAAATTTCACAAGGGAAAACGAAGTTGCTACAGATTAGCAACAGAACTAATTAGCAACGGAGCAAATAATGTTGATAATCTGGGTTGCTAATACGCAAAAATGGTGTAGTGTTTATTAGGATGCTCAGTTACTCAGAAAGGATACATGTGTTGTCATTGGTGTGTCGGATGTGACCACCTGGGATAATTTTTTTTGGTCTATTGTCTATATGGATGACATTTTAATGACAGGGGATGATGTAGAAGAAATGTGGAAGGTAAAATCTTATTTCGCCAAAGAATTTGAGATAAAGGGCCTAGGAGACTTGTTCTACTTCGTATGAATCCAAGTGCATATCAAAAAGGGGAATTTATATCTCCAAAAGGTAGTATCTTCTGGATATTCTAGATGAGACAGGGACGTTTGCGGCAGGCCTATTAACACACTAGTAAAACCAAATCAGAAGTTGGGAGAATACACTAACGACATTCCAGTGGATAAATAGAGGTAACAAAGATTAGTGGGAAAAACTAATTTAATTGTCTCACACTCGTCCTGATATGGCATACCGCATGACTGTTGTAAGTCAGTTTATGCATGCTCCACGACATACACGTATAGATACATTGTATCAAATACTTCACTACAAAAGTCTGCACCAATAAAAGGGTTGTTATTTTCGCAGAATAACCACATAGAGGTTGAGGCATACACTGATGTGGATTGGGCAGGCTTCGTGATTGATCGTATGTCTACCTCTGGATATTGTTCATTTGTCGAAGGAACCCTTGTAACCTGACGTAGTAAGAAGCAATCAGTTGTATTTAGGTCTAGTGCATAAGAATATCTTAGAGTTATGCCTCAAGGAGTTTATGAGTTCTTATGGCGAAGAATACAGTTGGAAGATATGGATGGAACCTTACAGGTCTTATGAAGTTATACTGCGACAAAAAGAGCTAGCTGCCATCAGTATTGCTCATAATCCAGTCCACCACGACAGAACCAAACATGTGGAAGTGGATATACATTTCATCAAAGAGAAATCAAATGAAGGAGTCATTAGCACTCCCTTTGTCAGAACTGAAAAATCAGATTGCAGACATTCTGACAAAAGGAGTTCCAATTCGACCATTCAACTCTTTCCTTGACAATCTTGGTATGCTGGATATCTAGCGCACCCATTTTAGCGGGAGTGTTGATATATGAGTTTCATGGTTAAGTTACATTATATAGTGCAGTCTAATATGTGCTCACAAGATAATGCTGAAGCCGATATTGCGATCCATCAAGCATCCAAAACAGATATCAGAATTTATATTCTTTTTTCTAGTGGTTACATGATCGATTTTCTTTTTGGTGGTTACTGAGTCACCAATTTACCAACTCACTGATTTGCTAACCTAGTTTATGGGCTACCAATAATAACATGAATGGTCAAACTTAAAATTAGAACGATTTTTTAGGGACCATGGTTTTTTCACAAAATTGGTTAAAAAGACCAAAATCAACAATTCCTGGGTGAAATGGACAGTTAGATTTTGATACTGTTTAAATGGACAAAAATGTAAAAATAGGCAGGATGTAACCAGTTTCATCGTGCCCATTTTCAAATATTTTTTCTTATTTTTAATTTACACAGGATGTATCCAGTTTCATCCTTGCTATTTTCTAAATTTAAGCTAGGATGAAACCAGTTTCATCCTTACTATTTTTTTTTTGGCCATTTCACCCAAACTATTTTTTACTCGTCCATTTGAACCGTGATTTAAAAATATTTGGACAAATGACCCATTTTTCCGTGGTTTTTTTGGGGGGACCATGGTCTTATTAGGCTAACCTCCCTATACTTATAAGGGGTGTCCCAAAGTTAGGTAAATACCCATTTACCCTTTACTTTAATTTTTATTAAAACTAACTTAATAACTATATTAATCTAATAATATACATCTAATCAAAATGAATTTATTAACCAAAATCAAAATCAAAAGAGCAATCGAAAATTTTTAGTTTTGAAAAAAAGTTTATTCTCTTCTTCTTCTCTCTTTCCTTGACGTTCCTCGTTCGATTGAAAAACCCATCAATCTTTTTAATTCGTTTTTGGATAGGAAAATTGAGTAGTAATCATCAAAATATGGTTTAAATGGATGTTAAAGTGGCATGTTCGGTTAGGAATAATTAAAAAAAAAACTAGTTTTGTAACCGAACATTCTGAAACCAAGAACACTAAGAACACTTCGGTTATCACAAATTTAATTTTTCATAACCGAACTCGGAGTTCGATTGGTTCGCAAAAAATTCTAAAACTAGTTAGTAACCGAACTCTACCCATTATCGTCAAAATATATATTGATCAAAATCAAATGGGTTATGGTTAATAAAAACGTGGGCTATATTTAAGAGAATCCAAAATCTTTACATTGTAGTACATAGACTGCAAGCATTTTATGGGCTTTTGAGGGCCCGAGACAAACAAGGTTGTAGACCAATTTATCTTGTCCTTCGCTTTAGTCAAGAGATGCAACCTTAGTAATTGATTAGAACGATTTTTTGGGGACCATGGTTCTTTTGGGGGACCATGGTTTTATTTTGGGTAAAGACATTAGAAGTAAATCTAGGTCACCCCTTATCTGGATATTTATATTAATACCTAAATTACCCTCCTGATTAATTTTGGGTGATGATTAGTTAGTGTTAATAATAGTTAGTGTAATGATTAGTGAGATGATTAAGTTAAAGATAATTAGTGAGATTAAAAAATCAGATGGTTTTTTTTAAAGAAGTAGAATTATTGAGAGAGTAAAGTTAGAGAAGATGAAGAAGGAAAACATGAAAAACGATGGATTTTACCAACCACAACCGGAGGAAGGGTATTTGGGTACCCAGGTGTGCTTCAAACTTAGATAATGTTGGTTGAATTGCTCCAAACTTTCAAAAAAAATGAAATTTTTTATGTAGATTTGGGTCAGTTCGGTTACCATATGTCAAGAACATGTAACCGAACACACCTGAAAGTGTAGTTCGGTTACATTTTCCAAACACGCAGGTTACTGAACTCGCTCGTTAATGGAGGTTTTGGTCGTACAGTGTAATGTTCGGTTACCTAGGATAAAATGGTAGGTAACCGAACTTTGAACTTAACAATTTATTTGGGTACATCTTGTGTGTTCGGTTAGTTCGCAAACTTCAACGCAACCAAGTTCCCAACCGAACTGAAGGTTAAAAGTAACCTAGTGTTAGAAGTTCGGTTGGTTCGCAAACTTCAACATATTTTGCGAATCAACCGAACTGGGCTTATATATGCATATATGCAATTAGGCAAACGTTCGGTTACTACGAAATTTATTTCTTGGCGAATTAGGTAGAGTTCGGTTACGAAGTTTGAAAGGTAGATTTCGGTTACAAAGAAAACTTAACATTTTTGCGAATGAACCGAACTTGTGGACTTCTCATTATTTTCGTAAACTAAAGTTCGGTGATATCCTTATTTTGCGAAGGAACCGAACTTATGGACTTCTGTTGTTTGAATACAAGGAGTTCGGTTAAAAGTATTTTTTGCGAATCAACCGAACTCTATTGGCTAAGTTCGGTTACTTTGCAGTTTTATAATTTTTTGCGAAAAAACCGAACTCTATTGGCTAAGTTCGGTTATTTTGGAACTCAAGATAGTGGCCACAAAAACACAGTTCGGTTAGACTGGATTTGTTTTTTTCGGTTCTAAGGGTGGAGTTCGGTTACTTTGTAGTTTTAATTTTTTTTGCGAAACAACCGAACAGAGAGTTCGGTGACTTAGTTTTAAATCCAATAGAACCAAACTGTTCTTCGTGTTCTTCATTTTCAAGAAGTTCGGTTAGTAAATTAGGGTTTTTTGGAAAATCGGCCTAACCGAACATGGCTCTGTAACTCCTATTAAAACCCTATTTTGATGATTTCTATTCGATTGAAGTAATCAAAATCAAACTAAAGTGAAGGGTTTGTTGGAAAATACCTCCGGAGTGGTCCCATGGCAGAATCAGGCTGCGGCTGGCGTTTTTTATACTCGATAAAATTATCATGTAACAGAACTTAATTGTGATTGATGATGTTTGGAATGATAAATTTCCATTGTTACCAAGTGATCCATATCAGAAAGCCACTGCAAGATTCTGGGTTGATTATATCGACAAAAACGTAAGTTTTAATTACAAACAAAAGTTTATTAATTTTCATTTCTATATACTATGTTTTGTTTAATTTGTTGATTAGGGTCAAGGGCGTAGGCAGACAAGATTAGTTGTCCTACTTGCTATTTGACTCTCCGAGCTTATTTATGTACATAATTAAACAAAAATATGCATATACTAAAAACAAAAGGCAAATAATAATACAAATTCGTTTAATATTTACTCTTTCTTACCTTCAGTTCTGGTTGCACAAAAAATTAGTTTACACATTTCTTAATGTAGGTCTATGCGTTTGGGAAGAAAACATGGATGACAAAGGGAGAAGAGCAAGAGAAAGCTAAGAAATATCTCATAGAAACCTTGAGAGTATTGGAAGGAGAGCTTGGAGAGAAACCATACTTTGGTGGTGAAAATATGGGGTTTTTGGACGTGGCCTTGGTTCCATATTATAGTTGGTTTTATTCGTATGAGATTTGTGGGAAATTCAGCATTGAAGATTTCTGTCCGAAGTTGGTAAGTTGGGCTAAGAATTGTATGGAAAAGGAGAGTGTCTCTAAGTCACTTCTAATGGAAACTGTAAGATGAAACTTAGATTATATAAAGACAACTCTCTTTATTGATGTTTAGAAAATCTCTCAAACCTAAACACAAGCTCTAATCTTGCTCATATGATCAACCACAACTTTGGTGATCATATATATATAGAACTATGAATTCCTTTTCCTAGTCCTATTACCTTATTACATGTCTTTCCTTTTCTTAGAACTAGATGACTTCTAATTCCCTTAGGATTACATCAACTTCCTAATCTTGTCCTAACCAACTTGTTAGTGACTTCTATGTTGAAGTTAATCCAACATTCTCCCCCTTAAGCTTCAACTGTGCTTGTGAAAAATCTTGTACGTATGATGGTGCTCTCGTCTCCCATGGCTCGGTGTAGACAAGCTCTGATACCAATTAATGGCAACTGCAAGATGAAACTTAGCTTATATAAAGACAACTCTCTTTATTTATGTTTAGAAAATCTCTCAAAACTAAACACAAGCTCTAATCTTGCTCATATGATCAACCACAACTTTGGTGATCATATATATATAGAACTATGAATTCCTTTTCCTAGTCATATTACCTTATTACATGTCTTTCCTTTTCTTAGAACTAGATGAATTCTAATTCCCTTAGGATTACATCAATTTCCTAATCTTGTCCTAACCAACTTGTTAGTGACTTCTATGTTGAAGTTAATCCAACATTCTCCCCCTTAAGCTTCAACCGTGCTTGTGAAAAATCTTGTACGTATGATGGTGCTCTCGTCTCCCATGGCTCGGTGTAGACAAGCTCTGATACCAATTAATGACAACTGCAAGATGAAACTTAGCTTATATAAAGACAACTCTCTTTATTGATGTTTAGAAAATCTCTCAAAACTAAACACAAGCTCTAATCTTGGTCATATGATCAACCATAACTTTGGTGATCATATATATATAGAACTATGAATTCCTTTTCCTAATCCTATTACCTTATTACATGTCTTTCCTTTTCTTAGAACTAGATGACTTTTAATTCCCTTAGGATTACATCAACTTCCTAATCTTGTCCTAACCAACTTGTTAGTGACTTCTATGTTGAAGTTAATCCAACATTCTCCCCCTTAAGCTTCAACTGTGCTTGTGAAAAATCTTGTACGTATGATGGTGCTCTCGTCTCCCATGGCTCGGTGTAGACAAGCTCTGATACCAATTAATGGCAACTGCAAGATGAAACTTAGCTTATATAAAGACAACTCTCTTTATTGATGTTTAGAAAATCTCTCAAAACTAAACACAAGCTCTAATCTTGCTCATATGATCAACCACAACTTTGGTGATCATATATATATATAGAACTATGAATTCCTTTTCCTAGTCATATTACCTTATTACATGTCTTTCCTTTTCTTAGAACTAGATGACTTCTAATTCCCTTAGGATTACATCAATTTCCTAATCTTGTCCTAACCAACTTGTTAGTGACTTCTATGTTGAAGTTAATCCAACATTCTCCCCCTTAAGCTTCAACCGTGCTTGTGAAAAATCTTGTACGTATGATGGTGCTCTCGTCTCCCATGGCTCGGTGTAGACAAGCTCTGATACCAATTAATGACAACTGCAAGATGAAACTTAGCTTATATAAAGACAACTCTCTTTATTGATGTTTAGAAAATCTCTCAAAACTAAACACAAGCTCTAATCTTGGTCATATGATCAACCATAACTTTGGTGATCATATATATATATAGAACTATGAATTCCTTTTCCTAATCCTATTACCTTATTACATGTCTTTCCTTTTCTTAGAACTAGATGACTTTTAATTCCCTTAGGATTACATCAACTTCCTAATCTTGTCCTAACCAACTTGTTAGTGACTTCTATGTTGAAGTTAATCCAACATTCTCCCCCTTAAGCTTCAACTGTGCTTGTGAAAAATCTTGTACGTATGATGGTGCTCTCGTCTCCCATGGCTCGGTGTAGACAAGCTCTGATACCAATTAATGGCAACTGCAAGATGAAACTTAGCTTATATAAAGACAACTCTCTTTATTGATGTTTAGAAAATCTCTCAAAACTAAACACAAGCTCTAATCTTGCTCATATGATCAACCACAACTTTGGTGATCATATATTATATATAACTATGAATTCTTTTTCCTAGTCATATTACCTTATTACATGTCTTTCCTTTTCTTAGAACTAGATGACTTCTAATTCCCTTAGGATTACATCAATTTCCTAATCTTGTCCTAACCAACTTGTTAGTGACTTCTATGTTGAAGTTAATCCACCAACTTCCTGATCAAAAGAGGGTCTATGGATTTGTTATTGACCTTAAGAAGTTTCATGGAATCGATAAGCATATGAAAAGTTTGTCATGAAGTTACTAAAACATGATCATTCTTTTTTTTTTCTTTTTTTCCATATAAAATTTGATTAATAAATCTCCTAGTGTAATAATGATTTTTAATTTTTCCTTCTTTTATGAAATTGTGTGGAAATTAATTTCTTTTGTTTCCCAGGAAATCTTTTTCTGTGAAATATGCAAAATAAAACACAAATCAATCTTTTAAAAAATCAAACAAATAGTAGAATTTCATAAACAATAACAACAGCTTCAAATCGGCTCATTTTCCCAGCCCACACTTTTTTTCACACACGGAAAGGGAGTTAGACAACCACTTACATCAACATTAAAATTTTTATGTTGAAAATAAAAAAAATAATCAGGAAAACCAAGAAAATCAAACAGGCACTGATCTGTTGTATTCGGGCCTTTGAATCACTTCTTCGTACGTGTCTCCGTCGTTCTCACCTGACAAGTCCTCCAAAGATTTACCATTTGGTTCTGGTACGAGGAATGTAAACATCATGCCAATGAAGTTGATAACTCCGAGCACGATCAAGGAGTTCTTAACACCAATACCAGCTGGATACCCGTGATCAGTCTTTTTTGGATCTTGATTCTGGGCAGCATATAAAAACCCAAATGCACCAATGATGGCACCTGCTTTCCCTGCGGCTGCTGATATACCATGACATGTTGAACGCAGCCTAGCTGGGAATATTTCAGCTGGTACAATGAAAGTTGTACTGTTGGGTCCGAAGTTTGCAAAAAAGAAAGTTAATGCATACATAATAACGAATCCGATCCTGTTCTCCTTTTTACTCCAGTAGTTGTAAGGAAATGCAATAGCAAACATGAAGACTGTCATGAAGAAGAAACCCATCATTTGAATTGCCCATCTTCCCATAATATCGATGAAAGCCACTGTAAACCAGTACCCAGGAACAGTACTGCATAGAGCAATTAATGTTTGTGCCCTCGCAATCTTGAAAACTTCTTGAGCAGCACTCATAGTTTTTGCCGGTGGAATCCACCCAATTGCAGTAAAAATATCCTTCTGGAACAAGTTTTGACTGTAAAAAGCAATGTCTAGCAAGAACCAAGTACTTGTGGTTCCAAGTAAAGGAAGCCCGTGACGTTTAAGAAATTGCATTGAAAATAAACCGAATGAATTGTCGGTAGTTAATCTCTCTACCCGTTCTGTTTCAGCTTTAATCTCCTTATTTAAAACCTTAGACATATCGGCAGCTGCCCTTTCCGCATTTTTTTCTACAAGAGCAGTGTAACGAGCGGTTTCAGGCATTTTCATACGCCAGTAGTAGGTCAAAGCGGCTGGAATTGCACCAAAAATAACAATAATACGCCAAATGTAGTCCATCTGATATGGAAGGGATGCCTTCGCATCAACTTGATAAGCTGGAGCTGGGTATTGTTTCTCGAATATTGAAGAAACTATGATGGCCATAATTCCTCCGGCTAGAATTCCAGTTCCCTGCATCGCAAAGACAGCAGCGATAAAAGCACCTCGAGTTTTCTTGTTGGCGTACTCAGCCATGATAGTTGCAGAAAGTGGGTAGTCGCCACCGATTCCAAATCCAAGCCAGAAACGGAAGAAACATAATGTAGCCATGACTGCTTTTGGTTGGCTTCCTAGGGAAAGACCAGAAAATACTGAACAACTGACCATAATAAGTAGGGTAAGACCGTAGACACGCTTTCTACCCATTCGATCACCTAACCAACCAAAGAAGAGCTGACCAGCAAGTGTGCCGACCAGAGCTACACCATTAACTGCCGCAGCAACATTTGGTGGCAAACTCCCGGGTTTTTCTGCTCCTTCGACCGTGTAGTAAATCCTACCGAGCAATTTGGTGACAAGGGAGATGCAAAAGAGATCGTAAGCATCTGTGAAGAAACCCATACCAGCAATCACGATGGCCGTGAAATGGTACAATTGTGTCTTAGCTACATCAAGTGCTTTAAGCACTTCTAGTCCTTCCTTCACCATGATGACTCTCGGCAACTCCAACTTTTTTTTATTTTTTTCCCCTTCTCTTTCAGGTTCAAAAGAGTGAGAGAAAGAGAGATGGTTGTTGTTGCTGAAGAAATGGTAAGGAAGGCAAGTGTTGGTACTTTGAAATTGAAGTTAGTTTCCATTATATAGAGATCCGTCCCAAAGAATATACTCGCAAATTATCCTTTATCCCAACTACTAGTATATTTTATTTACTATTCGTTAAGTCTTAACTGCAGCTTTACACAACATCTCTATCTTGTACATAGATAAATTCTTGACAAGGTCAGATAATTCAATATCAAAAATGCAAAAAAGGAAAGAAAAACTACACCATGGAGATAATTTAATGTCAATAGGTGGAATATTCACAGAATTAATTTGTTAGTTTGAGGAACCCCATCACTCCGCAGTGGTTGCTCGTACAAAGCTGTCAGCTGATATCCAACATTAAGTATATCAGAATAAGTGAATAAGTTGACAAACTATTTTCATTTATTGTACAACTGAGAATATGCGCATACTTACAAACTCAATATCGGATGTCAACGGATATCATTTTCTCTTCAGATGCAAAAGAGAAAACTTGATGTGTATTGCTGATCACGTCTTAAACTACTGAACTTATGGAAATCAATACTGTGAAACACAATGTAGACAACTACTACTAGGCCTATGTAACTTGGACAGCGATTGTGATTAAATGTAGATAAATGATCAGGGGGCTATAACTGAACGGCTGCAACAAGTTCATACCCATGATGTAATTGTACCGATTTCAATATCAGCTTGCAGTCGAATATCAAGCTCTAGCCCAAAACTGCAAACTAGTACATTCAAGTGGAAAATGTCGAGAAATTAATTTTATTGTTAAGACTTTTTACATGATTGAGACGAGAAATGATTAATAAACATGAACATGATTAGTCTTCCAATCTTTTACATGTCAGGAATTTCAGCTAGGTATCCTTAAAAGAACCACAAAATTGGTTAAAAAAAAACCAAAATTAATAATTTTTGGGTGAAAAAGACTTGTACATTTTGATACTGTTTAAATGAACAAAAATTAAAAAGATACTGTTTAAATGGACAAAAATATAAAAATAACCAGGATGTAACCAGTTTCATCCTATCCATTTTCAAATATTTTTTCTTATTTTTAATTTATATCAGGATGCATCCAGTTTCATCCTTACTATTTTTTAAGTTTAAGCCGCGATGAATCCAGTTTCATCCTTATTATTTTTTTCTATCCATTTCATCCATACTAATTTTTACTCGTCCATTTAAACCATATTTTAAAAATTTTTGGACAAATGACTCATTTTCCGTAAAAGAACTATTCAACTAAAACTCAAACCGAATTTCAAAAGAACTATCCTTAAAAGAACTATTAAGTACTAACCAGGCCAACGGCCAAGTCTTTTTCAGACAAGACAGTTTGATGATTTGACCATCTCAAAAGATAGTATTGTTGATGCCATATCATGATAATACAACTCCAAAACAATTACGCTTACAACTGTATACTTACATCTATGATTTATTGATTATGAGAAAGATTCTATTAGATCCCAATTCGTTTGTTTAGAAAAATACAATTGTCAAGCTGTCCAATTTTCAACTTCTTAATTATCCAAGTAGTTATTTTCCGTACTGCAAAGTTCAAACAGTACGGCAATTCAAATTTGTGTTCGGTGGAAACAAACAGTATATTTGTTTAAATTGCCACGTAATTGGGTCAAATTGCTGCCTCGACCGCCTTTTGGCTGTAAACAAAGTTTTCCATCCAGCCAACCAACTCAATCTACGTGCTAGCGTGCCGGATAGTCAACTGCTGGTCAACATAAGTCAACTATCGATCAACATTAAGTGGTCAAAGTCCACCTAGTTTCCCCATCCCGGTCCGCCGATTAATTTCACCCCGCTTGGTCAACCGGTCCATTTTGTTAGGCCTACTTCACCAGTTCAGTTCGTACGGCTTGATTCACCTAACTCTGTCGTGGATACAAATTCTCCCGATTTGGTCTGTTTATGTTCTCAGCCAATATTTCAGCCATGCTGTCGGACAGTCTACTAGAACACCGCTGCCACGGTGGGGAGGGCCGACCGAAGAAAAACGAAACATCCCTGATTGCATAGCACGTAAATATGTTATTTTTGTCGGAATGTTATTTTTGGGCCATATACATCGTTTTAGTGGTTGCATAACCAAATTAGTGGATGCATGAACCAGAATACGACTGTATAAACTGTTATGTATCATTTGTATTGGTTCCATAATTCATTATGCATCTTTTTCTTTTTGAATGATATTTTTAAGCGTATACTACCTTCGTTTCAGAAAAAAAAAAAAAGATACTTTCACAATTTTATTTTTGCCTAAAAATAGGCCAAATTGAAAATGTTAGAGCATGGCTTGGTTGAACCCACCAAGCGTTGGTATGTCAAGTTTGGTTGTCATATTTTAGTGAATCAAAAGTCATCTAAGAGTCGCTTGATTATGTACTGGAGAAAACTTCGTATAGATTAATTAGACTAGAAAGTCTAGGAATATTGAGACATACAAGTATTACTCGAAGACCTGAAAAACGTGAAGAAGTAACTAGATACAACGACGACATCATCCTTCCTCTTGAGGTTAGTAATATTGACTTGAACTGTTTCATTCCTAACGTATCTTTCAAGTCTTGCTATATTGAAAACATAACTGCGAAGCTGTGAATGAATTATTTTACTCTTGTAGTGAGACATGATCATATGATCATAGTATTAAGAATTAGAATACGAAGTATAACGCTTATCTTTTGAACTTCGTAGATATGACATCGATGTAATCTTATGAATGTTGTGATGATTATGTGAATGGGTAAATGTGAAGATTTCATCCTAGGAAACAATGTTTTACATTTGTATAAAGGAAGTACATTCATGAACTTATTTTATGAATCGAAAGGGAAATCGCTAGGCTTATTGGTATTGTTATTCATTGCAAATCTTTGGATTACAAATATTTGTAGAACCGGTCGTAACTTGTTATGTATCTTGGTATAACTAATCACAATGCCTGACTTATGATTTGGTATGACTAGTTTTGATTAATTATTGTAACCGATCCTAATTAATCACCTAAGATGGTATGATCGATATTTGTAATTGGTGTGACCGATCCTAGTAGTTGGTGTGACCGATCACAATAGAGTTGTGTAATTGATCATTGTAATTGGTGTAACCGGTCCTAGTAATTGGTATAACCGATGCCAGTGACTGGTGTGATCGATCATAAACAATACCATATGTATATGGTAACCGATCCTGGTAATTGACGTAATCGATCCAGGTAACTAATGCAACCGGTCCTGGTAACTTGTATGACTGATCACAAGTGTTCCATATCAAGGTATAACCGATCCCAGTGATTGGTAGAACCGATTGAACCCATTAATGTGATTTGATATTTGATCAATCACATAGTTGTCTTGGAATACAGATGAACCAATTCTAAACTTGTTTGGAAGTGTGGTATAATCGATTCCAAGATTGTAAATATGAAAAAGGATTTACAAAGAAAAGATGTCAACATACTTTGAACACGAACAATAACTCTTATCTTTTATTGTTCAAAGATATTCCTTAATTACTCAAGGAGATCCCGTTCCGAAATAAATTAAAAATCTTTTAATTTGCTTGTATTGAGAAAACCTGACTAATTCTTATTTAAATCCCTGAGCACGCCTCCAATAACTCGCAGTTTTACAAAGACCAATAAGGAGGAAGCTCAGAAGGTTAAGAATTGTCAAGGAAACAATACAAAAAGGAAGAAGAAGAAAATCATGTCTGATTATGATTCTGATAGTTCTTCTGGATCTCAAGATGAGTCATGTCTATTGACTTACAACCTTCAAGATCCAACAAAAACCAAGTGGATACCTTGTGATAATGTGATTGACTATATTTATGGTTTTGAAGAACTAAGAACCAATCTCCTGATAACTGTTCGAAATCAAGATTGGGTCAAGGATAGGATTGAGGAAACAAAAGCTGATGTTGCAGACATGAAGGTTCAAGTTGAAAAGCTTGAAAAATAGGAAGTTGTTACAGAAAAGTCTCTCAAGGCATGCTTCAAGAGTTTGAACACTGAAGAAACCTCAATGAACAATAAGAGCACCAATAGAGATTAAGTTATGTACTGTAATACTTAATCCAAGAAAATAAACATCAAATTTTGATTTATTTCGATTATTGTATAAGGTCTATTTTGAATAAAACTATCATTATTTATGAAAAAAACGGGCACCTAGCTCAGCTGGTCATCCCCGTTTCCCGAAGTTTCATGCGCTCCAGGAGGTCACAGGTTCGAGCCCTCAATGGCGTAATATTGCAGGAATTAACATAGAAGGTAGAGTTAGCTTGACCCATTGTGACAAAATCTCAGACCCCCCATCCGCTTTGGATCCCTTGGCTAGGTTACCATGAGGCTCGCCGGTAGGCTAGCACAGCAACCTGTTCAATTAATGTAGTAGTACGTTTTTGGAGCTTATCTTGTTAGGCTTCCAACTAGTTAATGTAATACTCTTTATCTAATGATTATTTATGAATAAAATTATTATTTTATAATTTTTCTTGTAATAGTTTCCGATTACATAGAATGTGCTTGAATTTCTATATTTCTGTTATGTGTTTTCGGTTTATGGGATTTCTGATTTCGGTTTTCATAACCTTAATATTCGATCTCATATGATGTGAACCCTTCTGGTTTGTGTGACTTTTTTATTTAGCTAGATTAAATTCTAGCCCATATTGGTAGGCTTTATCAAAGGATCATAAGGTGTTCCGTTTCAAACTCATATGTGAAAAGTCACAATATGTTGAATTAATTTGTGTTTACATGAGTTGTGTTTAGCATAAACATATGTGTTTCGGGTTTTCAACTTTTGCTATTGGAACGCAGTAGTTAAAAATCGATTCAACCTTTCTCTGTTAAAGGTTTCTCTTGTTGTTATTCTTTTTTTCTTGCGAGAGGATGAAAAATACTGAGGGAGAGTTCTAATTTGAACTTGCGCTTAATGATATATCTTTCTGGGGAGAAGAGGATGTGGAATATGAGTAACAAATTTTTTAGTAATCGTTTTCCAGTTTATATTGCATATATTTTGCTTTTGCTTAACAAAATTTCGGTACAATTGATATATTCCATTATTATGTGTATGGATGTGTGTGTGTGTGATTCAATTGTTTCCGGTTAAGAAAAATTGTGTCAATTTATTTGGCTTATTGCTTGGTATCTTATTTATTGTTGGGTATCAAGCGTTTTTTCTTAACGAAATTTCGGTGAAATTGTGGTACTATAACATCTATGTTTGTTTCTATTGCTTCCGGTTAAGAAAATAATTGTGCAAGTCAATTTATTTTGGTTTGTATGTATTGTTTATGGCTTAAAAAAATACGAGATCATTTGTTTAATCTAATTCGATTCTGGATAAGAGAAACTAAGTTAATTCTGATATTAGTTAGACTTATCAAATTGAAGGATTCGGTTATTCAAGTCTAATCGAATTCCTTGACAAGAAATACTAGTTAACTAACCTAGTACTTGTCTTGTCTAAAGAAAAAGGTCTAAGTTATTGTATGAATAAGCGATTGTATGTGTACAATCAGTTTAACAGGGGAACTAAGTTTCTTAGTCAATTTGTTAAACTAATAGGGAAAATTGCTTCGGTAAATAGTTTTCCTTGATAACATATTAAAACTAAATTACTTATAGTTTCGGTTTTAATATTGGTTATACAAAGTGGTATGTGAAACCTTCGTGCTTAACTCTTATAGGTTGTGTACAAGTCTTTTAGATTTGTAAGATCCTTTCGGTTTGACCTTTATTTGCTCGAACCTTTGTCATTTTGTGACAAAAAGGGGGGGAAATATATGGAGTAAACAAGTGATTTGCAATCACTAAAGAAAGGACAATTGTGCTTAAGCTTTATATCTAACGAAAGAGTAAAATATTGACTAAGGGGGAGAAACATATCATATTTTTGTGTTGTTATCTTGACTACAAAAGGGGAATAACAAAGATGTTCGGATTGAATATTTACCTATCTTACCTTTAGTGGGAGTATAACCTTTGTTATTCAGATGTCAACAGCGGTATTTATTGATTGAATATATGCAGGTTATTGTGTTGTTGAAACTTGGAATCAAGCGTACGTATAATGAATTCTTGTAATTTGTTTACCCATATGTATTAAGAGTTTTATCAATAAAATTGAAAAAAGAGGAGATGTTAGAGCATAGCTCTGTTGAAACCACCAAGCGTTGGTATGTGAAGTTTGGTTGTCATATTTTAGTGAATCAAAACTCATCTAAGAGTCGCTTGATTATGTACTATAGACGACTTAGTATATATAGGTTAGACTAGAAAGTTTAGGAATATTAAGACATACAAGTATTACTCGAACACCTGAAGAACGTGAAGAAGTAACGGGTTATAACGATGACATCATCCTTCCTCTTGAGGTTAGTACTATTGACTTGAATAGTTTCATTCCTAATGTATGTTTCAAGTCGTGCTATATTGAAAACATAACTGCGAATCTGTGAACGAATATTTTACTCTAGTAGTGAGACATGATCATATGATCATAGTATTAAGGAATTAGACTACGAAGTATAACGCTTATCTTTTGAACTTCGTAGATATGACATCGACATAATCTTATGAATGTTGTGATGATTATGTGAATGGGTAAAGGTGAACATTTCACCCTAGGAAACAATGTTTTACATTTGTTTAAAGGAAGTACATTCATGAACTTGTTTTACAAATCGAAAGGGAAATCGCTAGGCTTATTGGTATTGTTATTTATTGGAAATCTTTGGATTACCAATATGTGTGAGATGGTATAACCGATAGTAACTTCTTATGTATCTTGGTATAACTAATCACAATGCCTGACTTATGATTTTGTATGACTAGTTTTGATTGATTAGTGTAATCGATCCTAATTAATCACCTGAGATGGTATGATCGATATTTGTAATTGGTGTGATCGATCCTAGTAATTGGTGTGAGCGATCACAATAGAGTTGTGTAATTGATCCTTCTAATTGGTGTAACCGGTCCTAGTAATTGGTGTGACCGATCCTAGTGACTGGTATGATCGATGACAAACAATACCATGTGTATATGGTAACCGGTCCTGGTAATTGAGTAACCGATCCAGGTAACTGATGCAACCGGTCTTGGTAACTTGTATGACCGATCACAAGTGTTCCATATTATGGTATAACCGATCCCAGTGATTGGTATAACCGATTGAACCCATGAATGTGACTTGATATTTGATCAATCACATAGTTGTCTTGGAATACATATGAACCAATTCTAAACTTGTTTGGAAGTGTGATATAATCGATTCCAAGATTCTAAATATGAAAGAGGATTTACAAAGAAAAGATGTCAACATACTATTGTTCAAATATATTCCTTAATTACTCAAGGAGATCCCATTCCGAGAATCTTTTAATTAAGGTTGTTAGTTTTATATACTTTAATTACCAGCAATTAAATGCAATCTCTAGAGAATAAAAATTAGTAATGTGCATTTACTAATAAGAGATTTTGTATTGAGATATTTCGGAAAATATTGGACACAAAATTTCCTGGAATTATGAAAACCGAATGGGCATTTATTGCATATCTTGAGAATACCTTCGGTTTTGAAAATTCCTTGGTGTTCAAACATCCTATTGTTCTATAAATACCTAAGTTTTCATTTCTAGCAAACTATCCTAAGAGCCAGGAAAACTTCATCTTTTTGTTGTTTATGGTGGAGCCGTCTATCCGGAGACGAAAGTACCCTAATTAGGCGAAATCTCTTACAACCGCTCGTTTAAAGACTTCTGTGGAATCCAGAAGCTTTAAGAGTATAGTTGGTGGGAAACAAGATAATTGCAGTTTATTAGTTTTCGATTGATTTGATTGACTAATGGTTGTTGAAACTTTGATTGCACCTAGTTTGTTTATTCTTGATAATCTTCTCTTCTGATATAAGATTCACTCAAACTAGATCGAAGTATCGACGGGATGTTTAGAACTGTTTGTACATCTAATGACATCTTGTGATAATCCATTGTTAACAGACTCCGTTTTATGCGTGATTGATCACAAGAGATTCAAGTGGTGTTGTGCAGGTTTTAATTGAAGATTCAAGAAGATTTGAAGACGAAGAAGATTTCTTATTGGTTTCTCATATCTTTCTGTAGTACAAACCTTGATCGGGTGGGATCCAACTAGAATCATATTTATTCGATTGATTAGTTGCTTGAGATCGGTAACGCCTAATAGTTCTCTTGAGATATATTTTGATTGTTACAAATTTGAATCTTATTACGTCGGTAATAGAGATTGGATTGATCTAACCAGGAAAAGGATTTTATTAGTTTAAACGGAAGAGCCTTTGCATATGACTTGAGATATCTTTATCTGGAAAGAATCAATAGAGTTGTTACCAAACAAATTTATTGTTCTTCCAGTGCGTGCACTGATCGAAGTTGGAAGCGCAGGGATACTGAAGAACTTAAGTGAACTAGGGTTAGTTACTTGGTCTCAAATATACGAAGTTGGTTTAGATTTTGTATAGCGGCTTAATTATGAGAGTATTCAATTCTGGACTAGGTCCCGGGATTTTTCAGCATTTGCGGTTTCCTCGTTAACAAAATTTTGTTATGTTATTTGCTTTTCCTTTCCGCAATTATAATTGTTGTTTTTATAATTTAAAGTAAATTACACGAACGTTAACTCCGCTTTACTTGATAGTGATCCTATAAAGTTTGGTTAAGTCTGAACCTATTATCAAGTGATCACACTTTGATTGTTGTATTCTCTCGATCTTGTATCCATAAACGATCACACAAAGTGTGAATACCGATTGGTCGTATTGTCTCGACTTTGTCCATAGACAATCACTTTCGGTACGAGGACTTATAGGTGGATAAATAAAAGATTGTGGTGTATTTGGGTACTCTCGTCTTTTCAGAAAAAGTGATACTACGAAACGAAAGTATCACTTTTTCTGAAACGGAATGTGAAAGTATCACTTTTCCTGAAACGAAAAATTAGTCGATGCATAAACCAAAATATGGCTGCATAATGTGCTATGCATCCTTTGTGGTGGTTTGCATAATGGCATTTTTCGAGAATTGTGCCTAAAGTGAAAGTATCACTTTTCTTGAAACGGAGAGAGTACATCGTTTTACTGTTTGCAATGGAAAATTAGTTGATGCATAAACCAAAATATGGTTGCATAAAGTATTATATACTCTTTGTGGTGGTTTGCATAATTGATATAAATTTAGTTTTCTAAAAATGCGCCTAAAATGATAAACACCTCCGAATTTTGCGTAAAAACTCTAAATTTGATATTGTTATTCGTACTCATTGTGTAGATTTTTTAAAACCTTTCCAACGAGATAAAATTTGTAAAATCCAAGGCACGAATTTGTATATATGTTATATTAAAGTTTGATTGCCAATTATACCCTTAAAAAAATAAGATACATAAGGAGTTATAGTAATTGGATTAAAAGGGAGAGATATTTTGGTATTATCAAGTGCACACTATCAAAATATTTTTATGAAATGCAAATTTATGTGAGGTTTCATTTTACAAAAAAGTGTCATAAAAGGGACTCCCTCTCTTCGGGCGCTCCGGTCGGTCGGCCCAATTATCCATTTTTCCAGACATATCCAGTTTTCTAGCCATGCTGCTAGCTATATTCTCAACCAGTCTGACATCTATTTCCTACCATCCATTCAATCCAGTCTTCCATAAAGTCGTGCCAGTCAAAGCTCGACAGTTGCAATCAACAATAAAAAGTCAAGGATTCCAATCAAAGTCAATCTCTTCAATCAAAGTCAAGGCCCGCCGGTCAAATCTGCTCGCCCATGTTAGTTTTTCTAGTTTCCACTAACCCAACACGAAAACCCTAAAAGAAGGTTCTGGATTGCTTGCTGACCAAGTCTCTACGGGGAAAGTTTTGAAATATTCTAGATGTCTTGCTTGCCAAGTTACCACTTATATGAAGTTTATCTAGAAATTAGTGTTTAACCCACAAATTCAATTGTATAAATAGGGGGATCTGAACCGTCAAAGGAAACATGATGATATACAAGAAATACACCAAGAAACCCTAGAAAGATTCAGAAAAACCATTGTAATACATAAATCAATAAAGTATCTCTCCCTAAGGACTATTTTTTTTCCATTTAAAATTTGATTAATAAATTTCCTAGTGTAATTAATTTCTTTTTTTTTCCTTCTTTTATGAAATTGTGTGGAATTTAGTTTCTTATGTTTTTCTGGAAATCTCTTTCTGTAAATATGCAAAATAAAATACAAATCGATCTTTTAAAAATCAAACAAATGGTAGATTTCATTAACAATAACAACAGTAGCAAAAAAAATCATTGTGAAAAACTGGGAAGAAAGAGACTTGACTTTGGCCGTGCGATTTTGACCAAAGTTCAAGGCGATTAGGGTTTTTGTTTTTCAGTAATTTTGTTTCTCTGAATCTTCCGCCATGTTTGCTGATGGTGGATATCATCTTCCTGATGGGGTTTTCTCTCTATCTTTAACCTCCCAGAAGGTAGAGGGGTCTGCAGTGGGGGGATCTAATCCTTCGAGGAAGAAATCTCAAGGGTTTCAACATGAAACTTTGTCTGAGTTTTTATGGTCTGATATGTTTGTAAAGAAGAATGAGTTATCACCTGAAGCTTCCATGGATTTCACTTCTCCCGGATTTATTGATGATAAAGAGGTAGCATATGTGTTAGAAGAAGATGTGGCTGATGAATTGAAAATTTGTGAAGATTTGCTAATTGGGGGTTTTTGTGGGGAAGTAGCTCCCTAACATATGATGGTTAAGAATGCAGTTCTTCGTGCTTGGAAACCTAAAGGAGCTATGCATATGACTATTCATGGTGAGTCCAATTATGTATTTATTTTTTATGACAAAGAGGATCGTGTTACTGCTATTGAGTATGGCCCTGTATTTATTGCTTGTCAGTTGTTCTTGGTAAGGCCTTGGCATCCTTTCATTGAACAGGAAATTGCTGCAATAAAATATGTTACCACCTGGGTAAATTTATGCAAGGTACCATCGCATATGTGGAATGCAACTTCCCTATCGAAGATAGCTAGTTTAATTGGGAAACCTATTATGATGGACAAATTCACATTGAGTCATGCTAGAATGAGTTTTGCTCGTATTTTAGTAGAAATTGATTTGAATTGTAAGTATCCATTGGTAATTCTTGTATACTATAAGGGGAAGCATGTGGTGGATGTTTATGATGAATATTCATGGAAGCCACCTGTCTGCTTAGAGTGTTCAATTTTTGGGCATTCTTTGGGTAAATGTCCTAAATCAGTTCCTAAGATTCCTGTTTCAGTAGAGAAGAAGAGTACTGATGGTGTTGTGAAACAGGTTTGGATCACTAAGGGACCTAAACGTTCTAGTGGGAATAAAGTGCAAGAGGAAAATGTTAATGCTATGGAGCAAGACCCTATTGAAAGTCATATTTCTCCAAATGGTAATAAAGAGAACACAACTATGGTAGAGGATAGAGTTGAAGTCCCTATTACAAATATGTTTGATGTTTTGCTACAATAACAAGAGGAAAATTATGTTATGGAGGATATGGGGCCGGTGAAAGTGTTAGCTTAGAAGTTTAATTTTGGTTAAGGAGGTGGCAGTATGGCTTCTAGCTCTCAGACTAAAGTTTCAAGCAAGCCAGTTGGGGTTATAGGTACATTCTTAGTGAAATCTAATATCTCTTCTTTGATTAATATGGGACCTAAGGGTGTAGGCTTGAAAAAATCTAGAGTTCTTAAAAGACCCCTTATGGTTATTAATGATGATATTTAAAATAGGATGATGGAACATTAAAGGGTTGAATGACCCTATAAAGAAGAAGGAAGTAGGTAGGTTTATTGCTTTGAATAAATTGTCTTTGGTAGGTGTAGTTGAAACTCATGTCCATGAGCCGAATAAGGACAGAATAAGATTTTCTATAAATAAAAATTGGAGATTTTTGGATAGCTATAAGAATAATGAGTCTGGTAGGATTTCGGTTGGTTGGAACCCTCTGGATGTGTGTGTTAATGTATCGCATTCTGTGTCTCAGGTGATTTTTCTTGAAGTCACTGCAATGAGGAATCTCAAATTCGTTGTTTGTTTTGTGTATGGGGATAATGATAGTCGAAATAGATTGGCTTTATGGAATGATATTATTGCGTTTTCGTCTAGATGTGAAATCCATTGTATGATTTTAGGGTATTTTAATGAAATTCTTGCTTCGCATGAAAGAATAGGGGGCAATAGTGGTGGTAATTAATTCTTCTAGTAAAGATTTCTTAAACTGCGTCAGTTTGTCTCAACTTCTGGAACTACCGTATTCTGGGGACTTTTTTACGTGGTCAAATAAGCAGATTGGGAAGGGTAAAATCGTCTCAAAGATTGACAGGGTTTTAGTGAACATAGAATGGATGACTTGTATTACTCAATCTAAAGATGAATTTCAAAATCCTGGAATTTCTGACCACTCTCCTATATGGTGTTTTCTATCTTTGAGAGGAAAGAACATAGGCCACCACCATTTAGGTATTTCAATTATTTTTCCGAAGAACAAGAATTTTTTGATATTGTTAGGACTACTTGGAGTGAGAAGGTGCAAGGGAATCATATGTTTGTTTTTTTTTCCAAGATGAAGAGAGTTAAAACTTTGTTAACTGATTGGAGAAAAGTCAGATTTAATAATCTCTCAGAATCTGTTGTCTCTGCCAAGGATGATATGGTCCAAGCCCAAGATGTTGTTCAGTTGAGGCCTCTTTACCCTGAGGTTACTTATACAAAGAAAAAAGTTGTTTGTCATTATGCTAAAGAGGCTATATTGGAGGAATCAATGCTCAAACAACAATCAAGAGTTCAGTGGATGGAATAAGGGACTCTAATACTGCGTTTTTTCATAATTCTTTGAAGGAATAACGATGTGGGAATAACATTTTTACCTTCATGGAAGGAAATGGTAATTTGTTGAAGTAGGATAAGGACATTGCCTTAGAATGTACTCAATTCTTTACTTCTTTATTTAATGGTTCTTCTTGTAATCCTTTCACTGAACAAGATGTGGCTTTTCTTCAATTTTCTAACATATTTCTATATATGGAGGATGCTACTTCTCTAAGTGATCCCATTACTAGAGATGAAATTTTCTATGCCTTGTCCTGCATTGGTTCCAACAAAGCACCGGGGCCGGATGGTTTTACTAGTCACTTTTTCAAAGTGTGCTGCCACATTGTGGAGGATGGTTTTGTCAGAGATATCACTAATTTCTTCTCCAAGTCAAGGATCGATACTAGGTGAGGTAAACAGTACCTTATTAAATTTAGTTCCTAAAGTTGAAAATCCATCTTTATTTCTGATTTCCGACCTATTGATTGTTGTAATGTTATATATAAGTGCATATCTAAAATTCTAGCTCTAAGAATGAAGAGAGCCTTGAAAGACTCTTTTAGAACATAGCTCGGTTGACCTACCAAGCGTTGGTATGTCAAGTTTGGTTGTCATATTTTATTATCAAAACTCATTTAGAGTCGCTTGATTAAATACTAGAGTCAACTTCGTTTAGGTTAGACTAGAAAGTCTAGGAATGTTGAGACAAACAAGTATTACTCTGGAGACCTGAAAAATGAGAAGAACCAATGACTACAACGAAGCATTATCCTTCCACTTGAGGTTATTAATATTGACTTGATCTTGTTTCCATTCCAAACTTATCTTTCAAGTCTTCCTATATTGAAAAAACATAACATGCGAAGTTGTATATATTTGTATATAATACTCTAGTGATTAGACTTGGTCATAGCATTATGATCAAAGTATCAAGCAAACATAATATGAAGTATAAACGTTTATCTTTTGGAGCTTCGTAAATACGACATCGACATAATCTATGTATTTAGTTACTTGATATGTATAAGACATAGGTATTGATTTCATCCTAGGAAACCTTGTATTATTACATTGGTTTAAGAAAGTAGATGCGTAAACTTGTTTTCATAATCGAAAGGGAAATCATGATTGGTCCTGTTCTTTATTGAATATCTTTTTAATGACCAATGAAAGATGACAAGGTAGAACCTATCTTAACTTATGTTGAGACTTAAGATATAACCGGTCATAACCTACGATGAAAAGAAATTTGTAATCGGTCACAAGATACCTTTCAGAAGCAACGTGTAACTGATCACAAGCTAATTTGGGAAGTTGGCTGTAATTGGTCACAAGTTTCTCCAGGAACCAAGGTGTAACCGATCACAAGATAATTCGGGAAGTAAGGGGTAACCGATCACAAGCTACCTCTGGGAAGCAAGGTGTAACTGGTCGCAATCTAGTTTGAGAAGCATGGTATAACCGATCACAACTTAAATTGTGAGTTTGGTACAACCGATCCCAATGAGAAAAACCGAGTTTCCAATATTCACATATCTCTTTATGTTTTGTGTGAATCTTGGAATTAGGGTTTGCAGAGAAACTTCTAGATGTCGACGTTATTTGAACATGTATATAACTCATATCATTTATTGTTCAAAGATATTCCTTGATTCTCAAGGTGATCCCGAACCTAAATATTGAAAAGCATTTAGTTATGATTTTCATAATATATGTTTTGATTATCAGCAATTAAAACATATCCTCTGGAACATATTATTGGTTAATGTATGCTAGACTAATAATAGAAGTTTTCTATGAGAGATTTCAGAAATATTGGTCAGGATTAATTGGAAATAGGAAAAACGAAATTAGGTACTTATTGCATATCTTGAGAATATTTTTGGTTTTGGAATTTCCTTATTGTCCAAACAACCTTGGTCTATAAATACTTGATCAGTTTGCATTTTTTGCAAACTATCCTAAGAGCCAGGTAAACTTCATTCTTGTTGTTTCTGGTGGAGCCGTCTATCCGGAGAGGAAAGTACCCTAATTAGACGAAATCTCTTACGACCGCTCGTTTAAAAACTTTTGTGGGATCAAGAAGCTCTACGAGTACGTTGGTGGGAAACTAGATAATTCCATTGTTATTGTAGTTTTTGATTATTCATTTGATTGACTAACGGTTGTTGAAACTTTGATTACACCTAGTTTGTTTATTCTTAAGAACCTTCTCTTCTGATATAAGGATCACTCAAACTAGATCAAAGTATCGACGGGATCTTTAAAACCATTTTCGGATCTAAAGATATCTTGTGATAATCTATTTCTAACAGGCTCGGTTTTATACGTGATTGATCACAAGAGGATTCAAGTGGTGTTGTGCACGTTATTGAAGGAAATGGAAGATTTTAAAACGAAGAAGAATTCTTATTAGGTTTTGTATCTTGTGGATTTAGTGCATAAACCTTGATTGGATGGGATCCAACTAGAAACATGTTTATAGTTGATAGACTTGATTGACAAGTTGCGTGAGATCGGCATCGCCTTATAGTTTCTCTTTGATATCTATATTGATTGTATATGAATATAGAATTTGATTATTTCGGTAATCAAAGTTTAGATTGATCTAACCATACAAAGGAGTTTATTAGTTTAAACAGAAGAGACTTTGTCAAAAACTCACATATATTTATAGCAAGGATTGATTAGAGTGGTTACCAAAAATATTCTTCCTTTGTTGTTTGGAATACGATCCAAAAGACTTGTTATTCACGTGCGTGACTATAGAAGTCGAAGGCGCAGGGATACTGAGGAAACTAAGTAGCTAGGGTTAGTCTACTTGGTCTCAACTATACGAAGTTAGTATTATATTTTGTATAGCGGCTTAATTCTGAGAGTATTCAAAGCTGCACTAGGTCCCGGGGTTTTTCCGCATTTGCGGTTTCCTCGTTAACAAAATCTTGCTGTTTCATTTACTTTGTTTTCCGCATTATAATTGTTATTATAATTAAATAAATTACACGCGTACGTTAACTCCATAACACTTGATATTGATCCTATAGAGTTTCGGATAAATACCATACCTATTATCAAGTGAACACTTCGTTGTCGTATCGTCTCGATCTTGAATCCATAGTCAATCACACAAGTGATCTTGTTGTTGTATTTTCTCGATATCTCGTATCCATACACGATCACACGAAGTGTGAACCAAAGTTGTTGTATTGTCTCAACTCTGTCCATAGAAGATCACACTTGGTAAAGGACTTATAGGTTGATAATTAAAAGATTGTGGTGTATTTGGGTACCCTCGTCTTTTCAGACTTAGTTATCCCTAATCAATCTTCTTTCATCTTGGGTAGGTCTATACAATAAAACATTATGTTAGTTCATAAAATTATTCGTAACTATGATAGGAAGAATGGTCCTCCTCATTGTGCTTTAAAGATGGATCTTAGGAAGGCTTACGACACTGTGTCGTGGGAGATCATTGCTTTATGTCTGAATAAAATGGGTTTTCCAAGTATTTTCATTAATCGAGTTTATCTCTGTATATCCTCTGCCAAATTTGTTGTTCTTGTGACCGGATCACCATATGGTTATTTTTCTGCGAGTAGAGGTCTTAGACAAGGGTGTCCACTTTCACCTTACTTATTTGTCATGGTCATGGAAATCTTGAGTATTTCTCTTAAAAACCAAGTTGAATGTGGAAGATATGGTTTTCATCCTAGGTGTCGGCTCACTAAGCTCACTCATCTTTGTTTTGCGGACGATATTCTAGAGTATTTTAGAAGGTCTATTGGGGCTTCTGAATCTCTTAATAATGCTCTTTCTGTAGTAAAATTTTAGGGCTAGAAATGAATAAACATAAAACGACTTTATTTCATTCCTCAATTGATAGTGCTGAGCTTGATCTTATTGTTTATTGTCTGGATTTTTCCACTGGTGAACTACCTATTCGTTATTTATGATTTCCCTTGTTATCTTCTAAATTGGCTTATAAGGATTGTCTTCCTCTTCTATCCAAAGTCACTAATAGAGCTCAATCTTGGAAGGCTAAGAACCTGACTTATGTTGGTAGATTTCTTTTGATCAAAGCTGTATTAAATGGAATTATATTCTTTTGAATTGCTTGTTTTGTTCTGCTAAAGAGGATTGTAAAGGAGTTAAATTATATATGCAAGAGATTTCTTTGGGCTGTTGCCGGGCTTGAAAAGAAGTCTTGTCCGATGAAATGGGATTTGGTTTATAGGCCTTTTGATAAAGGTGGATTGGGAGTTAGAAGTATTAGTATCTCTAATTAGGCTACTAACTTAAGACTATTAGAGAATTGCTCGGTCGAACTCGCGTGTGTTGCTATCTCAAGCATGTTTGTCAATGTTAGTGATCAAAACTATAAGTCTTGATTTCTAGTGTATTATATCTAAGTCTCGGACTATGATAGAAAGTGTAGTTAAGCTCAAGGACTTCATGGCGATTCATCATACAAGTAGAAGAACTACTCAAGGAACCGGTGGAACTTCTCGACAAAAAGGTATGTGAAGACTTGAACTTATCTGTCACTCAAAAGTCTATCTACTCTATCTCCTACTTCTTGATACAAAAAGTCGTATGCTATATAGACTTAGATTATACACATTTGGTATTTCGAGCCGAGTATACCTCGCCTATCTATATCTCGAAATATGTTTTGGTAAGCTTTTCGCTTCGACCAAGTTTATCTTTACCTAGTGACGAAAGTCATGATATGTTTCAATCACTTTGAAAATTGCTTTGACGAGAAATGGTATAACAACTATATAACGTCCTCTAAGAATGTTTCAATTATTGGAATGAGAGTTTAGATTACATAGACAATGATGGACATAAGCATTGTTGTGAAAACACATTTATGTATAAGTCCTATTTCTTGAACCAAAGTTTGCGAACTTTGTTGATCAAGAAAAACCGGAAGAATTGCTTGTTGCCAAGTCCGCAAACTCAGTCTGCGAACTGCCGAACTTCTCATCCCGAGAAATTCTGCTGGAGTTGAAAAACTAGTTGCGTGAGTACCAGTCCGCGAACCGGCGGAAGGTCTCTTGCCGAGATTTTCTGCTGGAGTTTGTAAACATCTGCCGGTTGCTTAAGTCCGCGAACCTAGTGTGCGAACTTAAGAAGGTTATATATCTGAAGATGATTTATGAACTTAAACTTTAAAAAGACTAAGGAATGTAGTTTGCAAACCGTGGCTATAAAAGTTCATGAACTGATTCAAGTGAATCAAATCATCTTTGCTTCAATTGTGTCTTGTGTAGTTACATAAGATTTCCTTGCAATTGAAAAACTCACTAACTAGTTCATTTGAGTCATTTGAACTAGTTATGGTGAAGAAGAACATGGTTGATATGAAATGCTCATATGGCTAACCTTTTGGTTAACTATTGTTGAGCCAACAATGTACACGTTTGGTTACGGTTAACAAACTTAGAAGCGTGCAGTTCATTTGTGTATAACAAGCTCAGTTTTCGATCTAACGGTTGAGAAATATTATCTTGAATCTAAATCAGGTTTTCATCTAACGGTGAATATTGATTGCTTTGTTACCCTGATTTGCAAAACTATATAAAGGAGACATCTAGTATTGTGCAAAACTAATCCCCACACCTTACGTGTGATACTAGTTTGCGTACTAGAGTCGGTTCTCCTTTAAAATTTGGTTTTCTTCTTCTAGAACCAAGTTAACGACTTAAAGACTTCATTGGGATTGTGAAGCCAGACCGATACTACTTTTATCGTAGTTGTGTGATCTGATCTTGTATCTTCTATCGTACGAGTACAATCAGATTGATTGGCTTGATATTTGATATCTCCGATAGGCAAGATATAAAAAGTAATCACAAACATCTTCGCCTCATTGTTTGTGATTCCACAACATCTTGTTTCGCTACCATACTATTAAGATTGTTGTGAGGTGATTGATTAATCTAGGATGTTCTTCGGGAATATAAGACCGCATTATCAATTGGTTCCTGTTCACCTTGATTATTATCAAAATACGGAACAAAAACTTTAGGGTTTTTCTGTGGGAGATAGATTGATCCTTTGATAGACTTTCCTGTGTGAGACAGATTTGTTTATTGTCAAATCCTGCGATTTTGGGTCGTAGAAACTCTTAGTTGTGGGTGAGATAAGCTAAGGGAATCAAGTGCGCAGTATCCTGCTGGGATCAGAGGCGCAGGGAGTACAACTGTACCTTGGATCAGTGGGAGACTGATTGGGGTTCAACTACAGTCCAGTCTGAAGTTATCTTGGAGTAGGCTAGTGTCTGTAGCGGCTTAATACAGTGTGTGTTCAATTTGGACTAGGTCCCGGGGTTTTTCTGCATTTGCGGTTTCCTCGTTAACAAAATTCTTGTGTCTATGTTATTTCTATTACGCATTATATTTGTTTATATAATTGAAATATCACAGGTTGTGTGTTGTTCAATCAATTAGAATATCCGACCTTTTGGTTGTTGATTTAAATTGATTGACACTTGGATATTGGTCTTTGATACCATACAAGTTATCTCTCTAGTATTTGATAAAGACTCGCAGATTTCTATTTGCTTGAGTATATATCAAATCGAGATATTGAGATATAAACTCTTTGATATACTTTTATCTAGATTGAGTCTGACTGTATAGTTTATTCTCTATAAAGTATGTTGGAGTTTGTCCATACAGATTGCTAATCGAATTCGTCGGTGTGGTTGTTGTACGCCCACTTTTTCAATTGGTATTAGAGCAGGCAAACACATTTAAGACCTCATAAGTCTGTGTTTGTAACGATCTGATTATGGACGAGTCTATCTCTAATAACGTACATGTTCATAAATTACCAGATGATTTTCAAAGCTTGGATTCACCAGAGAGGACTGTCACATCTAGGTCAGTATCTCAACATTCTCTTAATGTAAAACTTGTTGAAGTCTGGGAAACACACCTAGAAGAACAGTTGGATGAACTTTTTGATGAAGGTGATTCATATATTGATAGAGATGTTGATGAGGAAGTCTATGAGTATGTGAAGGTTTTGAATTCGTTAGAAAAGAAGAAGATGACAACTTCTCATGTCACTCCTCTTCTGACTCCTCTCTGTCGTGAAAACAAGAAATTGAGAAGATGTTACGCAAGTGTTTATGTTTTTGATGAGTGCCAAATATTGTATAATTTTATCCCTTTTTGTTGGCATTTAACTCATCTTTTGTGCAGTAATTCTACATTTTATCCCATATTCTGTATTTTCTTTGTTTTCAAGAATAAATATTTTTCTTAATTAATTTTGCATTTTTAGGTACCAAATAAAGTCTGGATGATCTGCGGAGCAGAAAAGTAGTGAAAAGCCGGAAGAAATTACGCAAGGAAGCCGCAAAGAATGGAGCGCACGTCCAAAAAGCTAGGAATGGGCTCAAGAAGGAAGAATTGTTCTTAAAGAAGATATGGGCTTGGCATACCCAAGGCCCAAAACCCTTACCCAAACCCATTTTCTATATCCATACCCTCTTTCTCCCCTCACCTCCTCTGCAACCTCCATGTCCGCCACCATCTCCTCCACCTGCTATCCCATCTGCTCCACCATCACCACCATAAGTACCACAGCGTCAAACAATGATAACCCATCATTATTCCCCTCTCCCTAGTCCATCTACTTTACTTATTCCACATATTTTCAACCGAAACCCTAAAGAGTGAAATAGGTAAATTAGGTCGATCTAGAGGCAAATTGAAGGTATGGGAAGCAAGAGAAGACTAATTCTAAGCATGGGTCGAAGTTTGATTGGAGTCAGAGATTAGGTAAATTTCTAATTTTAATTTCTAAAACCCTAATTTTTCTGATTTGGGAAATTTTTGGGGGAAATCAATTGAATGTTAAATTGAGGTATGGGATAGTCTATTAGGGTTGTTATCAGAGTTAGGTAGGATTTTCTTTTGTATTTTCACCAAACCCTAATTGGACTGATGTGGTCCTGTTTTGGGAAAAATTGGTTTGTGTATAAATAGGTGTTAAGGGTTGAGAAATTGGGAATCTCTGGACTAGCCAGTAGAGAATTAGAACAAATTTTATGCAATTTCAATTCCAGTTCTCTTTATCACAGTTGACAGTTGAATGCTATGTGTGTTGTGTTTGAACTATTTTGTTTGATGAATGATGTTGTTATACTTATGTTGAGCATGAGCTAAGTAGCACTAAGCTAAGGCTCAGTTGAAGCCTTATGCACTGTCAATTGACAAGTTGCTAGGATAGTTATCCTGATGTATGTTTTGATTGAGCAATGGGAAGAGGTTAATGCTCATAGTGCCTGTGATTGATTGTTCTGTCAAAAGACAGTCAATGCTATGGGAAAACTAGTGAGCAAATTAGTCTTCCTCCCATTCTAGATGTATGCATAGGATTTTCAACTCAACCTAGAAACATGTTGTTTGATTAGGACACAAGGTGGATCCTAAGCCTTGGCTTAACCACAAATCCTTTTACAATCACTTGATTTCAGTTCTATTTTGTTCCCTGCTAAATTTACTGTTTTTCTTGTTTAATTTCCTTGCAATTTGTAGCTGTTGTGCACTGAAATCAGTGCACAAACTTCCCCCTGCCCTTGGCTTACAGCCTTGGTTCCTTGCTGTTTTTATTACATGTCATTTGCTTGCTTGGTTAACTGTTTTCCCATCTTTCCCATCTGCCATATTGTCTGCTTCCTTCATTGACAGCTTAGGTTAAACTTTTAAGCACTCCTACTCCCTGTGGACTGATCCCTCTCTCACCTTCTATACTAAAACTTGACCTTGTATACTTGCAAGTTTTGTGTGTATTTGCCTGTCACACCAAGTTTTTGGCGCCGTTGCCGGGGAGTGGTGCTGTGTGTTGAATTTCTTCTCCTTGCTGTCTTTCATCTACCATTGCATCTCTGTCAAGATCATTGCAGAGTTGTCTAAGTTGCTGCAGAGCTGTGTTGCTGAGTTGCTGCAGAGCTGTGTTGCTAGGCCACCTGAGATGCTGCTGCTGCTGAAACCTGAGCTGCTGCTGCTGCTGAAACCTGAGCTGCTGTTGTTGGGCTCGAGCAACACCAAGCCAAGCCTGCTGCTGCCAAGCCAAAGAAACTGGGCTGCTGCATCTCAACAAGTTGCTGGGCTCGTCCAACTGAGGTGGGCTTGTGCCACCATTACTGCTGGGCTTCACCAATTCAACTGAGCTGGGCTCTGCTGCTGGGCTCTGTTCCAACCGTTGCTGCTGGGCTCTGTTCCAACCGTTGTTGCTGGGCTTGAGCGTGAGCTGCTTAGGACGATCCTAAAGCCCAACTGGGCTGTGCAACTAAAAGGGGACTAAAAGCCTATTTTTGGGTTTCCCTCCAAAAATCAAGTAAGCCTAACCCATGAGTTAACCCACTTGGGCCTCATTTAAATTCAAATTCGGGCTTGTAATAATTAATTTAATTATTTATTTGGGATTGTAATAATTTTTATTTATTTTCTTTTTCTTTATATTTGGGACTGTAATTATTTTTTGTCTTTATTTTTCTTTTATTTTTCTTTTTCTTTTTCTTTTTCTTTTATGGGCTTGTCTTAATTATTATTATTGTTTTTATTTTCTTTTATGAGTTGTGCTAATTTATGCTAGGTTTAGTTCAAATTTTTTTTCCAAAGCCCAATTTTAAACCAAAAAACCAAAATCCCTTGTTAGTCCAACACCCATTCAAAACCAAATATTCGTAACCCTTGTGGGCCAAATTGTTTCCGATTGCTCTGTCTGACCAACATGTTAGTTAAGGTACCTACTAGGACATGATTGTGACCTACAGAGACCAAACAAACAGACTTTTTAGAATTAACCCAGACGAACCTATCGAAATTCTAAGTTCTGAGGGAGACAGTCCAGATCAACCAGAAACAATGGGAGAACCCCGTACCCTCAAGGATTATATGTACCCAACTAGAGCCAGTCAACCTTCTTGTATTGTGCTACCCGAGGCTAATGGCCATTATCAGCTGAAATCAAGCACAATACAGATGCTTCCTATTTTTAGAGGTGTTGAGAATGAAAACCCGTACCACCACGTGAGAGAATTCGAGGAAATTTGTGGAACTCTGCGTTTCACTCAAATGTCCGACGAAACCCTAAAGTTAAGGCTTTTTCCTTTCTCCCTGAAAGATAAGGCAAAGGCCTGGCTTTATGCTTTACAGCCTCAATCCATCATGACATGGGATGACCTCATAAAGGAATTTTTCAAAAAGTTTTTCCCGAATCACAAGACTGCGACAATTCGTCAAAGTCTGAATAGCTTTGTGCAATTAGAAGGTGAGACCTTAGCTAGATACTTGGAGAGATTCAATGAATTATTGCTCCAATGTCCCCATCATGGTTTTGAAAAATGGAGACTTGTGCAAATTTTGTATGAAGGTCTAGATGTGTCCACCCGAACAACGGTTGAGTCGATGTGTAATGGTCTATTCGTAGACAAAACTGTTGATGCGTCTTGGGACTTCTTGATTGAAGTAGCTGAAAAGACGCAACAGTGGGAATCCATCCGTGAACCCAGAAAGACTACATCCGAAGCGAAGGCTTTTAGGATTGAAGCAGATTTCGAGGGAAGAGCAAACATGGCATCAATAGTTAGGAGATTAGAAGAGTTAGAACTACATAAAAATTCAAAACCTTCCACCACTACTCTCCGAGAACATGTCGCTTCGGCTATATGTGCCGCTTGTAATGATCCCAACCATCAATTCCAAAATTGTCCCGATTTGCTTGCAGTCCAGGAATCTAGGCTTGAACAGGCACATGCCATGTTTCAAAAACAAGAACATAACCCCTATTCACAGACCTACAATCCGGGATGGAGAAACCACCCTAACTTTTCATGGTCAAAAGGACCCACTCAGGGAGGACCATCTCAACCCAATCAGAGCTATCAAAACAATCAGGGATATCAGAACAATCAAGGTTATCAACACCCGAGAAACCCTCAACAACAATCAAACTCTCAACAACAATCATATCCTCAACACAATACCGACAAGAGATTATCCACCCTAGAGGAAATGTTCCAGAGTTTGATGCAAAGTCAGAAAAATCTAGATCAAAAGATGGATCAAATGTGTGAGAGAGAAAAGGGTAAACTTCCGAGCCAACCCCAACAAAATCCAAAGAGGATATTTCAAACAGGCACAACATCCTGCACTGAAACCTCACCCGATCAAATCCATGCCATTACCACCCTCCGAAGTGGTAAAGTCATCGAGAACAACGTGGGCGAACCTAATGAATCTGATACAAATTCCACGCTGTCTCCACAACCCCAGAAAACCAAAGAATCTGAGCAAGTTGGAAAATCTGACAATTCTACTGCTGTGAATGTCCCTTTGCCAACTCATTCTCCTGTTGCCCCATTTCCTCAAAGATTGATCTATCAACAGAAAAGTACCCATTACAATGAGATGTTAGATCTGTTCAAGAGAGTCAACATCAACATTCCTTTTCTTGAAGCAATCAAGCAAATCCCTGCTTATGCCAAATTCCTCAAAGACTTGTGTACTCAAAAGCGCAAGCTCAATGTGCAAAAACGTGCTTTCTTAGCTGAGCAGGTGAGTTCCATCATTCTGAACAAAACTCCACCCAAGTTTAGGGATCCAGGATGTCCAACAATTTCTTGCACTATAGGAGAACACACGGTCAATAAAGCGTTATTAGACCTAGGTGCAAGTGTTAACCTACTGCCATATTATGAGCAGTTAGGTCTTGGGGAGTTGAAACCAACATCTATCACTCTACAACTGGCAGACCGATCTGTCAAGATTCCTCGTGGAGTGGTCGAAGACGTTTTGATCAAGGTTGACAAATTCTATTTTCCCGTAGACTTCATTGTCTTAGACACTCAACCTGTACAAAACCCAGACTGTCACATTCCTGTCATCTTAGGACGTCCTTTCTTGGCTACGTCCAACGCGATCATTAATTGTCGTAATGGAGTGTTGAAACTGTCTTTTGGTAACATGACGGTAGAATTGAATGTGTTCGATATTAGTCAACAACCTGTGAATCTTGATGATGATGATGTGCATGAAGTTAATATGATTGAAGGATTAATGCAAGATTCGTTGACTAACATTCTATCCGTCGACCCCTTTCAAGCATGTATGGAGAACTTTAACCAGATTCCTATGATGATGCATACTGTAGTGACGTCCTATCTCTGCTCGAATCTGTACCTCAAATGGACGTCACTGAAAGGAAATATGAAGTGGAACCACCCTACTCTCTGATTCCAAGCTTATTCCATCCATTGTTGAGCCACCCAAGCTTGAATTGAAAACATTGCCTAGTACGTTGAAGTACGCATTCCTAGGTTCTTCTGATACTTTACCCGTCATTATTTCATCATGTTTAGACACGGAACAGGAAAGTAAGCTTTTAGAAGTACTTAAGGAACACAAAGAGGCCTTAGGATGGACCATCTCAGATCTCAAAGGAATTAGTCCCACCATTTGCATGCACCACATTAACCTTGAAGAGAATGCCAAACCATCGGGAAATGCAAAGGAGACTTAATCCTAACATGAGAGATGTAGTCAAAGGAGAGATCCTGAAACTACTTGATGCGGGTATCATATACCCAATTCCCGATAGCAAATGGGTTAGTCCCATTCAAGTTGTGCCTAAGAAGTCAGGCATTACTGTAGTTCAGAACGACAAGAATGAATTAGTCCCTACTCGTACAACCACAGGATGGCGAGTATGCATCGACTACAGGAAGTTGAACACAGTAACAAGGAAGGATCACTTCCCGCTCCCTTTCATTGACCAAATGCTAGAACGTGTGTCTGGACACAGTCACTACTGTTTTCTAGATGGCTTTTCCGGTTATAACCAAATTCACATTGCTCCAGAAGATCAGGAAAAAACTACATTCACGTGTCCATTTGGGACGTTTGCTTATAGACGTATGCCCTTCGGGTTGTGTAATGCACCTGCTACTTTTCAGCGTTGCATGATGAGCATTTTTTCTGACATGATAGATAGTTTTCTCGAGATCTTTATGGATGATTTCTCTGTTTTTGGTTCCTCGTTTGACGAATGTTTGAAGCATCTTGCCCTCGTGATATCCAGATGTAAAGAAAAGAACCTTGTTCTAAATTGGGAAAAATGCCATTTTATGGTGAATTCAGGAATAGTTCTAGGACACATCATCTCAGAAAAAGGAATTGAAGTGGATAAAGCTAAAGTTGACCTCATTCAACATCTACCACAACCTGCTCTGTGAAGGAGATCAGATCATTTCTAGGTCATGCTGGTTTTTACCGGCGATTCATCAAAGATTTCAGCAAAATCTCCAGACCTCTGTGCAGTCTTCTCTCCAAAGATGTTGCCTTCAATTTCGATGCTGCTTGTGTGAAGGCATGGGAGGAATTAAAAACCCTTCTCACCACCGCTCCTATAGTCCGACCACCCGATTGGAAGCTTCCGTTCGAACTTATGTGTGATGCCTCTGATTATGCTGTTGGTGCTGTTTTAGGACAGCGAGTTGATAGACTACCATATGTGATATACTATGCTAGCAAAACCCTTAATGATGCCCAACTCAATTATTCAACTACCGAGAAGGAATTGCTTGCCGTCGTTTTCGCATTAGACAAGTTTAGATCTTATCTGATAGGGTCTAAGATCATCATATACACAGACCATGCGGCTTTGAAGTATCTTCTTTCCAAGAAGGATGCTAAAGCTCGCCTTATTCGATGGATACTCTTATTACAGGAATTCGATCTCGAAATCCGTGATAAGAAAGGTTGTGAGAATGTGGTTGCTGATCATTTGTCTAGATTAACTTTAGAGTCTATTGATGAATTTGAGCTGATTAGAGAATCATTCCCAGATGAACAGCTGATGTCTATCTCAGACCTTCCTTGGTTTGCTGATATTGTTAACTACCTCGCTACAGGTAGGATGCCCTCACGTTGGTCGAGACAAGACCGCTCTAAATTCCTGGCTGAAGTAAACATTTCCTTTGGGATGACCCATATTTGTTTAAGTACTGCCCAGACCAAATCATTAGGAGATGTGTCCCCAACACTGAACAGAAAGATGTGATATCTTTCTGTCATGACCAAGCATGTGGAGGCCATTTCAGTGCCAAGAAAACCGCTGCAAAGATCTTGCAGTGTGGATTCTATTGGCCATCATTGTTCAAGGATTGCCATGATTATTGTGTTGCTTGTGAACGCTGTCAAAAGCTAGGAAGCATTTCGAGGAGAAACATGATGCCATTGAACCCCATTTGATTGTGGAGATTTTTGATGTTTGGGGGATAGACTTCATGGGTCCATTTCCCATGTCTGACAGCAAGTTGTACATCCTAGTCGCAGTTGATTACGTTTCTAAGTGGGTAGAAGCCATAGCAACCAGAACAAATGACCACAAGGTGGTACTTTCATTTCTAAAGGAAAACATATTTCACGTTTTGGTACCCCTAGAGCTATCATCAGTGACGGTTCACATTTCGCAAAGCACTTGAGTTTTAGTACGCAAGTATGGCATAACTCACAAGGTTGCTACTCCGTACCACCCTCAGACAGTGGACAAGTGGAAGTGTCTAATAGGGAAATTAAGCACATTCTGGAGAAGACGGTAACCCGTCCAGGAAAGATTGGTCATTGAGATTGAATGATGCTTTGTGGGCCTATAGAACAGCTTATAAGACACCAATTGGCATGTCCCCCTATCGTCTAGTGTATGGAAAGCCGTGCCATCTACCTGTGGAATTAGAACATCGTGCCTACTGGGCAATCAAGAGCTGAACTTTTCTCTGGACGAAGCTGGTCAAAGGAAACTTCAACTCAACGAGTTGGAAGAATTGAGAAATGAGGCTTATGACAGTGCCAAGTGTATAAGCAAAGATGAAGATATTTCATGACAAGCGTATTCTACGCAAATCCTTCACTCCTGGTCAGAAAGTCTTGCTGTATGACTCCCGATTACATCTTTTTCCAGGAAAACTGCGTTCCAGATGGAAGGGTCCGTACCTAGTACGCACAGTTTTTCCTCATGGAGCTGTAGAGCTGGAGGATGTCTCCAACAAGAACGTTTTCAAAGTCAACGGGCAGAGATTAAAAAGCCATTCCACCCGACATTGAAACAACCAACCTGGAGGACCCAGTCTATGTGGACTAAACTGGTCCACTCTTTCCCTAAATAACCAAAAAGTTTTCCAAATCTTTCCCTAAAAACCAAAATTTCTTTTCCCATCAAAACCAAATGTCTCCCAACAAAACCAAATTTTTCCAAAAAGTCCAATCCCATTAAAAACCAAATTTTCTTGTAGATAATGTGTTAGTTAAATTTCCTTTTGTATATATTTTGTGCTCATCCATTGTGACTCCTAATATGATGGATTTTTGCCTTGAATAACGGAGTTTTAATCGAGCTTTCGCCGTACAATCGGGTATTCTCTCTCCTTTTACTCTACTCAGCATGTTCCTCTTCATATTTGTTTTATAATTCTTTCCATATTTTGAAACATTGAGGACAATGTTTAGTTTAGGTTTGGGGGTATAGAGTAGATACCACGATAATATGCCATAATTGAAACAAGAACTCCTTCTTTTGAAAAAATGAAAAATTAAAAAATTAAAAAAATTGAAAAAATCATAAAAATGGAGCTCATTTACCTTGAAATGTTGACTCTTGTGCAAATATGTAATTATTAGGAGTCTTAGTCTAGATATTTAGGCACCCTGATTCTAGCACAATTCACATAGTGATAAGAAATTTGCACGCGCACGATCTACCAATACATGTATGGCCTCGATCTTCAAGGTGTTTGATAGGAAGTTACGATTGCCAATCACTTTAGAATACTGAACGAAACTTGACTAGCTTGTTCTTTGGTTGGTTGGGATAGAAGGTGGAGGTTACATTAAGAAAGACAACCATCGAATTTAACTGGGTGCATCAAAAAGGGCTACCTCTTGCAAAGTGTCATGTAATCTTTTGTTTCCTTTTGTATTGTATCAAAAGTGTTCCTTCAAAAAAAAAAAAAAAAAAAAAAAAAAAAAAAAAAAAAAAAAAAAAAAAAAACAATCAAGTATTTTTCAATTCCATTCTCTTTTGTTCCAAAAATAAAAGAGACTAGTCAATGTAAATAAGAGTCATGTAAAGAGTCATCTTTTGTGTTTTATTGTAATAAGCAAGGAAGGGTGTATGCCATTGATGTACAACGCGAGTAATTGTGAAATACCTCCAACTCATTCACAATTCTCGTAAAGTCCAGACAGCTAGCTAGATTTCGACCTTGGTTCTTAGCCTGAGAAACTATCTCTTGGTGATTAGTAGTCATAACATCCGATCTTTCTTTACACATGTGTAGATACACTTTACACTCTTATCACATGTCTTTATTTGTTATCAGTGCTAGGATTGTGCCTTCGATAGCTAGATTGACATCTCCATTTTGCTGTGAGCTTAAACTGTCTTGCACATGTCACATTTGATGGAATCTGAGCTTATATTTTGACCTAGAACTTTGTAGGTACGTTCTAAGCAAACCTTCACGAGACTTCAACTCGTCCACTAGGGACACTTAGTGGTTTAAAAGGCTTAGTGCATACGCTAAATGCATTCGAGAGACCAGCGACAGTGGTATAGTTAGGATTTCCTTAGTTTTGTTTTACTTGAGGACAAGTAAAATTCAGGTTTGGGGGTATTTGATGAGTGCCAAATATTGTATAATTTTATCCCTTTTTGTTGGCATTTAACTCATCTCTTGTGCAGTAATTCTACATTTTATCCCATATTCTGTATTTTCTTTGTTTTCAAGAATAAATATTTTTCTTAATTAATTTTGCATTTTTAGGTACCAAATAAAGTCTGGATGATCTGCGGAGCAGAAAAGTAGTGAAAAGCCGGAAGAAATTACGCAAGGAAGCCGCAAAGAATGGAGCGCACGTCCAAAAAGCTAGGAATGGGCTCAAGAAGGAAGAATTGTTCTTAAAGAAGATATGGGCTTGGCATACCCAAGGCCCAAAACCCTTACCCAAACCCATTTTCTATATCCATACCCGCCTCCATTCCCGACCGTCAGATTGGATCGCATATGCATCCTACGGTCGCTTCATCACAGTGCATCAAACTCTGAAGCTCTTGTCTAACACTACAACACCTAACTCCATCTGGAGCCATCAGTTTTGTTGTGTCTCACAATCCTACGGTCGCTGCAAGCATTTCCATCTCAGCCGATAGATTCGATCCAGATGTGTCGATCCAACGCTTTACCTCACTGGACATCGAATTCTGATACATCCGCTCAACACCCTAATACCTAACCCTATTCCTACCCAACCAAACACCCCCCTCACTCTTTTTCATCGACTCCATCTCCTCTTTCTCCCCTCACCTCCTCTGCAACCTCCATGTCCGCCACCATCTCCTCCACCTGCTATCCCATCTGCTCCACCATCACCACCATAAGTACCACAGCGTCAAACAATGATAACCCATCATTATTCCCCTCTCCCTAGTCCATCTACTTTACTTATTCCACACATTTTCAACCGAAACCCTAAAGAGTGAAATAGGTAAATTAGGTCGATCTAGAGGCAAATTGAAGGTATGGGAAGCAAGAGAAGACTAATTCTAAGCATGGGTCGAAGTTTGATTGGAGTCAGAGATTAGGTAAATTTCTAATTTTAATTTCTAAAACCCTAATTTTTCTGATTTGGGAAATTTTTGGGGGAAATCAATTGAATGTTAAATTGAGGTATGGGATAGTCTATTAGGGTTGTTATCAGAGTTAGGTAGGATTTTCTTTTGTATTTTCACCAAACCCTAATTGGACTGATGTGGTCCTGTTTTGGGAAAAATTGGTTTGTGTATAAATAGGTGTTAAGGGTTGAGAAATTGGGAATCTCTGGACTAGCCAGTAGAGAATTAGAACAAATTTTATGCAATTTCAATTCCAGTTCTCTTTATCACAGTTGACAGTTGAATGCTATGTGTGTTGTGTTTGAACTATTTTGTTTGATGAATGATGTTGTTATACTTATGTTGAGCATGAGCTAAGTAGCACTAAGCTAAGGCTCAGTTGAAGCCTTATGCACTGTCAATTGACAAGTTGCTAGGATAGTTATCCTGATGTATGTTTTGATTGAGCAATGGGAAGAGGTTAATGCTCATAGTGCCTGTGATTGATTGTTCTGTCAAAAGACAGTCAATGCTATGGGAAAACTAGTGAGCAAATTAGTCTTCCTCCCATTCTAGATGTATGCATAGGATTTTCAACTCAACCTAGAAACATGTTGTTTGATTAGGACACAAGGTGGATCCTAAGCCTTGGCTTAACCACAAATCCTTTTACAATCACTTGATTTCAGTTCTATTTTGTTCCCTGCTAAATTTACTATTTTTCTTGTTTAATTTCCTTGCAATTTGTAGCTGTTGTGCACTAAAATCAGTGCACAAACTTCCCCCTGCCCTTGGCTTACAACCTTGGTTCCTTGCTGTTTTTATTACATGTCATTTGCTTGCTTGGTTAACTGTTTTCCCATCTTTCCCATCTGCCATATTGTCTGCTTCCTTCATTGACAGCTTAGGTTAAACTTTTAAGCACTCCTACTCCCTGTGGACTGATCCCTCTCTCACCTTCTATACTAAAACTTGACCTTGTATACTTGCAAGTTTTGTGTGCAACCCCATTTTCACACCAGTTTTGAATCGTTCTAACGAATTGATCCTCAAGGATTCTTAGGAAAACCTACGTATCAAGTCACTTGAATGTGATAATATTTATCAAAAGTACTTTTTGTTGGAAGAGAAACTTGCAGAATCTGAAGCAAGGTTTAACTCTCAGCAAACAAGTTTTGATGACAGAGAAAGCGCTTATCTCGCTCGAGAAAAATGCCTTGAGGATGATTTAGTTGCTGCTAAAATCAAGATGTTGGAAGATGACTTGAAAAATTTCAATAATAGTTCAAGCAAATTAAACACTATGCTAGGAGCAAGTAAAAATCATCGTGATACACAAGGATTGGGCTATAAGGGAATAGATGCTCCAAGTATTAGCAAAGAGGTAAAATTTGTCAAGTCTAGTGATTCTTCTCAACAAAAGGTTTCCACTGATAGAAAAAGTGAAATACCTTCACCGGCAGTTAAGGTTCAAAAGAGCAAAGTATATCAACCTCCAAAACCAGCACACATGAATCCGGGTAAGAACGTTCCTTATATTTGTCATTATTGTGGAAACAAAGGTCACCTGAAAAGGAGAAGTCGTTTTCGTATAAGGAATGAAAAACTTCATGATATTCTTGTTTGGGTGTCAAAAGAAGTTATTAAACCGGGATCATATGTTAAGGCTAACACTTTTGACATTACGGGTTGTAAACGTCCAACCTTTAGGCAAATTAATCAGGGTTGTGATAATCCTAGACTTTCCTATAAATGTCATACGAAGTCTTTTCACAATTGTAATGATTATCAAAAGAATAACTTTGTAAAGAAGAAGACAAGAACCGATGCTCCCAATTGGAGAAAGACTAACCTGCAAAAGAATAGTCAATCCAATTCTCTTCCGAGAAATCTTGAAGAGAGTAATGGGAAGAAGGTTCCGGTTGCTCCTAAGCGCACTCAGGAGCGGGTACCAAAGAAAGCCAATGATGCTTTAAGTGTGAAAAGGAATGATCTTCCAGAAAATTCCATGACTATGGAGAAGGCAGTATCCATGATGTTCACCCCAAAGCGAAAAGTTCTAAAAGCGATCTCTTTCATGATAATCCAAAGGTCACTTGTGGTGAGAATGACATTGTTCACCCCATCACAACTTGATTGTGTTGTAAGTGCATCCTCACCAAGGAATGCCCTGTTATGTATACGGTGAGGGAAGCACAAGAATTGGGGCACACAAATTATGTTCGGTAAGGAGGTAGAATTCAATTGGACTTTTCTAAAAAGGTTCTTAAATGTTTAGGTTTGAAAACATTAGTTCGGGATGTTTGGAATTCATGGTACACATACCAAGTATGCATAACATCATTTAAAACCAAAATACAGGGGTTTAAGTTCGCAAACCTCGTCTGCATACTGCTCCAGGATACGAAAATTCGTTTGCAAACCCGTATACATACTTGACGTCGATATTCGGTAAATTTTGTTTGGTCGTAACTTCTTCGTCCGAACTCGGATTGACCTCATTCTTTTTGCAATCTGTTCCTCTTTGAATTATATTCAAAATAGAGATGAGAAACCTTGAATTTGGATGAATTAAGATTGGTATTTGTCCTGTCTCTCTTTTTTTTTTAGTATTTTGCTCCGTTTCGTTGCACTTGTTCCACTTCTCTTGAACTTGAGCACTTGGATTCTTGGAGTACTACTCTTCTAAGCTAATTTGTATCTTTCACAAGAATGTTGTTGGTGAATCACAAAGAAGTAAGTTCAAGAATGGAAAGTAGTACGCAATGCTATGGAATTCTTGAATGTTCACAATCATCCTTTGTGAACTATGGTTCATAGTCGTTATTGACTTTGTATGTTCTTCTTTGATTAATAAAATCTTTTTATACTCCTTCGGTAGCTATTATTGGTGTAAATCCGTGCAAAAAAGATTGATTCTACCCTATAAGGACAAATCATCTTGTATGTGCATTACGAGTTTGTCTCGTTGCCTAGGAAACTTCTTATGAGAATTTATTCTTATTTTTGAGAAGGATTACTAGAGTTTGGAATAGCCATTATTGTGATTACACATTGCTATGTCCAACGGTTTCATCTTCATGTTTTTAGATTTATTGATTTAAATTCTAAATTTGTTTGGAAGATGATTTTTGCAGTATGAATCTTTATGGTTTTATATATTGCAATATTGTTATGGGATATATGTGTTTACGTCCATGAACTATGATTGTCCCATCCTTCTCAAAAGTAAAGTCTTTCGTATGTCGATATGCATGTATTAATAAAAGAATGAACAGACTTTTGACAAATACAAAAGTTAAGCCTATTATGTCAATTATTGATGATAGATTGGTTAAAATCTTTTGTTTGCAAGGATTATGTCTATTGAATATCGTTATGCCAATAATGATGGAAAATAGAATGAATCCTTGTGTATTCCACAATATTTATCTTTACTGATCCATATTTTATGTCATATTGTGAGGCTCAGTAATGTGTCTTATGTTAAGCACTAAACAACCAAGTTGATTATTTTTGATTGGCTTTGTTGTTGCTCCGTAAGGTACTATTTGTCGAGCATTATGAACTAAATTAATCATCTTGTTTGGTTATTTAGTTATTACTCCATAAGTTTTTCTTATGTTGAGTATATGAACAGTTAAGCTAATCATTCCTTATGGTTAAACTTAGTCGTAGCTCCGTAAGTTTACTTATGTTGAGCATAATCAATTAAATTGATCACTTTTTGTGTTTAATTTGGTTGCTTATTCCGATTAAATTAATCATGGGTTTACTTGTGATTAATTTGATTGAGTTTTTGGATATAAATCCTTCTTTTCTTTTCAAATTAAGGTCGCTCGTTGTTGTTCTCTCGAGAATGACATCAAATGGGGGAGAGTTCTTTTAAAGTTGTGCTTAATGGTCATATCTTGAGGGGTGTGCGGCTGTGGAATTTTAGAGGGGTTATCTTGTATCTTTAAACTCCTTGATGAATGCTATTAGCTTCGGCTATATGATTGCATCTAAATAAGATGATGTGTGTTCTTTCTTTTTAGTCATGAAATGTCTCTTACGGAAATTTCATTATGATCCCGTTCTTGTACCTTTGCCAATTTTATTGACAAAAAAGGGGAGAATTAATATGTAGTTCACACTACAAATACATATGGTCTTCGGGTCATTATATAAGGGGGAGTGGTTTCCATGTGAGATGGAGTATTGACTAAGGGGGAATGATACATATCACCATAGTATTATTGTTGAAGTTGTGATACAATTGAACTTTGACGCTGTGTAATAATACTATGACACTGTATAACAATGATCGAGACCGATGCTTTCTCATTGTTATAGCTACGGATCTTCAACAGCGGTGATGCTAAACTTACAACCTTTGGGATCATTGGAGTACTCGGAAGTGACGAAGATTTCGAGGAATGTTGAAGATTAGACATGTGGAATAGGAGCTACTTAAGTTTCTTTATCTTTTTTATATTCCATATGTATTGATAGTTTTGTCACTAAAATTGACAAAGGGGGAGATTGTTAGAGCATTGCCCGGTCGAACTCGCATGCGTTGCTATCTCAAGCATGTTTGTCAATGTTAGTGATCAAAACTGTAAGCCTTGATTTCTAGTCTATTATAGCTAAGTCTCGGACTAGAATAGAAAGTGTAGTTGAGCTCAAGGACTTCATGGAGATTCATCATACAAGTAGAAGAACTACTCAAGGAACCGGTGGAACTTCTCGACAAAAAGGTATGTGAAGACTTGAACTTATCTGTCACTCAAAAGTCTATCTACTCTATCTCCTACTTCTACAAAAAATCGTATGTTATATATATAGACTTATATTATACACATTTGGTATTTCGAGCCGAGTATACCTCGCCTATCTATATCTCGAAATATGTGTTGGTAAGCTTTTCGCTTCGACCAAGTTTATCTTTACCTAGTGACGAAAGTCATGATATGTTTCAATCACTTTAAAAATTGCTTTGACGAGAAATGGTGTAACAACTATATAACGTCCTCTAAGAATGTTTCAATGATTGGAATGAGAGTTTAAATTACATAACCAATGATGGGCATAAGCATTGTTGTGGAAACACATTTATGTATAAGCCCTATTCCTTGAACCAAAGTTTGCGAACTTTGTTGATCAAGAGAAACCGGAAGAATGGCTTGTTGCCAATTCCTCGAACTGCCGAAATTTCCATCCCGAGAAATTCTGCTGGAGTTGACAAACTAGTTGCGTGAGTACCAGTACGCGAACCGGCGGAAGGGTCTCTTGCCGAGATTTTCTGCTGGAGTTTGTAAACTCTGCGGGTTGCTTAAGTCCGCGAACCTAGTGTGCGAACTTAAGAAGGTTATATATCTGAAGATGATTTCTGAACTTAAACTTTAAAAAGACTAAGGAATGCAGTTTGCAAACCGTGGCTATAAAAGTTCATAAACCGATTCAAGTGAATCAAATCATCTTTGCTTCAATTGTGTCTTGTGTGGTTACATAAGATTTCCTTGCAATTGAAAAACTCTCTAACTATTTCATTTGAGTCATTTGAACTAATTATGGTGAAGAAGAACATGGTTGATATGAAACGATCATATGGCTAACCTTTTGGTTAACTATTGTTGAACCAACAATGCACATTGGGTACGGTTAACAAACCTAGAAGCGTGCAGTTCATTTGTGTATAACAAGCTAAGTTTTCGATCTAACGGCTGAGAAATATTAGGTTGAATCTAAATCAGGTTTTCATCTAACAGTGAATATTGATTGCTTTGTTACCAAGGCAAAACTCTGATTTGAAAGACTATATAAAGGAGACATCTAGTATTGTGCAAAACTAATCCCCACACCTCACGTGTGATACTAGTTTGCGTACTAAAGTCGGTTCTCCTTTAACCTTTGGTTTTCTTCTTTTAAAACCAGGTTAACGACTTAAAGACTTCATTGGGATTGTGAAGCCAGACCGATACTACTTTTATCGTAATTGTGTGATCTGATCTTGCATCTTCTATCTTACGAGTACAATCAGATTGATTGGATTGAGATTTGATATCTCTGATAGGCAAGATATAAAAAGTAATCACAAACATCTTCGTCTCATTGTTTGTGATTCCACAACATCTTGTTTCGCTACCATACGATTAAGATTGTTGTGAGGTGATTGATTAATCTAGGCTGTTCTTTGGGAATATAAGACCGGATTATCAATTGGTTCCTGTTCACCTTGATTATTATCAAAATACGGAACAAAAACTTTAAGGTTTTTCTGTGGGAGACAGATTGATCCTTTGACAGACTTGTCTGTGTGAGACAGATTTGTTTATTGTCAAAGCCTGCGAGTTTGGGTCGTAGCAACTCTTTGTTATGGGTGAGATCAGATAAGGGAATCCAGTGCGCAGTATCCTGGATGGATCAGAGGCGTAGGGAGTACAACTGTACCTTGGATCAGTGGGAGACTGATTGGGGTTCAATTACAGTCCAGTCCGAAGTTAGCTTGGAGTAGGATAGTGTCTGTCGCGGCTTAATACAGTGTGTGTTCAATCTGGACTAGGTCCCGGGGTTTTTCTGCATTTGCGATTTCCTCGTTTAAAATTTTTTGGTGTCTATGTTATTTCTATTCCGCATTATATTTTTTTATATAATTGAAATATCACAAGTTGTGTGTTTTTCAATCACTTAGAATATCCAACCTTTTGGTTGTTGATTTAAATTGATTGATACTTGGATATTGGTCTTTGGTACTATCCAAGTTATCTCTCTAGTATTTGATAAAGACTCGCAGATTTCTATTTGCTTGAGTATATATCAAATCGAGAGATTGAGATATAAACTCTTTGATATACTTTTATCTAGATTGATTCTGACTGTTTAGTTGATTCTCTAGAAAGTATATTGGAGTTTGTCCATACAGATTGCTAATCGAATCGTTGGGTGTGGTTGTTGTACCCCCACTTTTTCAAAGATATTTATGGGACTTGGTGAGTGGGAAAGATAGCATATGGACAGATTGGGTGTCCAAGAATCTGATTTAACAGAGAAATTTTTGGGCTCTGACTACCCCTCAAGATGCCTCATGTCATGGTGTTGGAGGAGAATCTTAGAACAGAGGGAGGTGGCTAGGAAGTTTTTACTTCATATTATTTGTGATGACAACATTAATACTTCTTGGCTTTATGACTCTTGGCACCCTTTTGGCAGAATTGTGGATTGGGTCAGAACTGATATTATTGAAAAGCTTTTTCCTAATCTTGATAGCAAAGTAAGTCCATTTTTAGATGGAAGTGGTTGGTGTTTGCCTGAATCTGTGTATGAAGAGCATGTGGTCATTCTTGACAAATTGAAGATAGTGAATTTAATAGGACAGAGTCTGATGTTATTGTGTGGAAACCATCTCCTTCTGGGGACTTTACTATTAAGCATACTTACAATGCTTTGGCTGGTGCTGGGGATACGTTTTTTTGACAGAGTCTTGTATGGTTCAAATACCATGTGCCACGACACTCTTTTATAACTTGGTTGGATTTTCATGGTAGGCTCAAGACTAAAGATAAAGTGGTGAAGTGGGGTTTGATGCAGTCTGCTCCTTGTTCTTTGTGTGAGAATGGTATTCAAACTACTGAGCATATTTTCCATGATTGTAGCTTTGCTATGAGTATATGGACAAGTCTCCTTTTGGAAATGGGTTATGTAAGAGAAGTGAGTAGTAGTTGGTTGGAGGAAGTTAAATGGTGTGTTAATGCTTTCGCAGGGAAACGCTTAGTGGTTGGGATAAAGAAGTTAATTCTTAATTGTTTCATGTATCACATATGGAAAGAAAAAAATGCCAGAATTTTTACTAGCAAGTACAACTCTGAAAATCAGGTAGGGTAAAAGAAGTGAAGAATAAAGTATTCTCAATCAAGACTCCTGTGAAAGTTTCTCCTGATGCTAGGAGTTTTGTGGACATATGGATGCTTAATTGTACACTTTTCCAGGTTAATGGAAGGTTCTTTCCTTGGTTGGCCCCAAATTATGATCCATGGTAAATATAGATGAGCCAAGAGGTAAGAACTCGGGCGGATGGGGAGCTATTCTAAGGGGGAAAGAGGTAGGTGTTATTGCTGCTGATATGGGGGGTGGTTCTCTGACCACTAATGTTCAAGAATTACAGGGGGTGGAATTGGGTCTAAATATGCCACATAGAATAATTGTCGTAATTCGTAAGATACATATAGTCGTGGACTCAATCAGAACCGTCTTACAGTTTCGGGGTGCTCTAGGCGAACTTGAATTTTGAGGCCTTTTTATGTGATATGAAGTCAACAATGGAGGCAAAATTTTAGTTTGGGAGATAAGTTTATACTATTAAAGCGATAATTTTCATTTAGCTTGGCGGTTGGAAGGCCATCGATTTTTTTCCCATCTTTTTTAGGTTAGATTCCCTGTTGCAAACTTTCAATTTCACTAGTGGAAAATAGAAGTTCCGCGACCGTCAGGGCAGGTCATATATACGAGTTAAACGACCTGTTCTAACGGTCTCTGATGGAGTCGCTGATAAAGCGTCTTTTTTTTGTACGACCCTTAGCAGTGGGTTTCAGAATGACGACTGATTTTAAGCGTAACGAGGTACATACCCCCAACCGAGGGTCCTAGATTTAAATTATAATATAAAAAAAAATATTCAGATTTGCAGAATTGCCTGAATGGCTGAATCTGAAATAATCTGACTCCATCAAAGTCAAGTCAAACTGAACTCAAATTAAAGTCAAGTCAAATAGAACTCAAATAAATTCAAGTCAACATCAAGTCAAATTAAACTCAAAATTTGACTCAAAATTATCTCATCAAATTCAATTTACAATCTGGACCAAAATTATTCAAGTTCAAAGTATGAAAACTTACACTAAGTTCATTATTGAACATAAAATTCTTTTACATAGCTTCACCTTACAAAATAGAGGGACCAGTTCATATATCCCCCAAAAAATAAGCAAGCACACCACCAACACCTTCAGTATCCTAAGCAATTAGCCAATTTTCCAACATTTTTGGTACTTCCAACTCTATCGTAACTACTGAATGAACAAATTTGAAGAAAATAAAAGCATAGACCAGCAATTTTGGCATAAAATTTTTTGATCAAATTGTTGAATCTTGCATCACCGGGAGACAAGTAAACACCTCTTTCCAATGATGCTTTAGATGTTTGGTACTCCTTTAGCTTAAAAATACAGTGTTGTAAACAGAAATAGAATGTCACAATGACATCAAAAGCTAAGCGTAATATAATCAAGAAAGGTTGCATCAAAATACATTTTCCATAATGAAGCTCAGAATTTAAGTATGAACACTAAAGTAACCATTGCAAGACAAACACAAAATGAAACTCATGTAATTAATTATCAATCGGAAAAATGCCAACACTTGGGTACCTAAGGACTAAAGATTCGCATTCTAACAGAATTATGAAATTGTAAAACTTTAATATTATAAAATATGCTTCATAGAATACACCAAACTTGTGTCATTTAGAGCACCAGGTGGGTTGAATAAGGATACATTGACTAACAAGATGATTAAGTATAAGTAAGTACAAATAAGGATCTAGCTAGGTAAAGATGAAGAGGCTCTTTTAGACACAGAACTTACCGTTTATCATTGAGCTTTCTGCTTCTTATATAGTCTGTTGTCACTTGTCACTCCATAATGTCCGAGTATCTTCTCCTATTATGATTTTCCTGCGATAGAAACTACCTAGTATTAGTAACATAACAAAATACACACAAGACGCGAAACTTGCAAAACTTTAAACGCTACCGGACAACGACAAGCTATTTACCTCTACCAATAGTCGTTATTGCAGGTACAGGCAGTATCCATGGTACTTGTACAAATGCATGAACTTCCAACCATCTGGTACACAGTAACCTCAATGCGGCGGCTACAATTCATTGTGTACCTCTGAAGATGAAATGGGTTTGGTTTTGTAAGCCTTGGAAGCAGCTGTTCATTGTGATGGCTTTCTGAGTTTAGTGAAAGTTGTAAGAGAACATTTTAGATAATGATTATCCAATTATAGATAGATAATTTCACATAAGAAGAAGAGAAAAGTGATTATGTTGTCTGTACCTTTTCAAACAACTCAAAAATTGTTCTTGTAGGAGGAATCCATTCATTAGTTGCAAAGTGGAACTCCCGATGCTTCATCACATGACGTTTTGAGTAACATTAAATACTTAAACTCGTTAATACTAAAAGTAAATGTTATCTCAACCTCACATGGTGGCGTCAAAAACTAAGAAATCTATAAACTGACCTTTTTATTCAGTGGCCTAGCCTTGAATTTTGGAATCTTTTCTAACTGCTCAGGCTCGGTTGTGTTTTTCACTTTGTAACAAAAAGGGAGAAAAGCGCTGCTCACCTTCACAATTCAGTTCTTGTTAACCAGCAGATTCGATGACTTCAAATCACAATGAACAATTGACGGGTTACGATGACGAATATAATTCATACCTCATGCATATCAAAGAGATAAACCATGCCAATAAATTTCATAACCAACTTTCTACGAATAGAATTCATATGAAAAATTATAGAAGTTGTGGAGAAGAAGAGTAATTACGGTATCTTAACCCATGTTAACACGCTCAAATAACCCCAAACCAACCAATCCAACTACAGGTGACATACCGAGAAGGTTGAAAAACCTGTGATTCAATCACGAAGAACTAAGTAAATAAGATGTAATTAGAGCATATGCCAGCACAATCTTGAGAAACAAATTGAATGTGTACCGTGAAAAAAGCCCCCATACTTGACTATATCCCAGTATGATATGTAAACTTACAGCTACAATCAGGATTCCTTGAGTTTCCATCATACTGTGTAAAAATCTCTGCAAGTAGAAATACATGTGCATAAATCTAGCTGAATCATCAAAGTTAAGAAGCATAAATGGAAAGAGGTAGAGAGATAATCAAAGTTTGTCTGCGGAACTTACTTCATGAGGTTCAATGATTCGTTGTAGACACAAGAAAGGGACTATTGATTCTTACGAAGATACCACCAATCTTGTCAAGCATCCAATGCTTAAGCGCATTGAGCCTATTCAAATGCTTCGTTAACACTCTTGCCTGTTACCACTCAAAAATTAATACACATACACATAGATGAATGTCAAACTCAGCTAATCCCAAGATACAGTCCTGTAATTTGATAAATATCATATCCCTGGAAAGGAAACTCAAACAACAATATGAGAAAATCTCATAAGACATTGTCGATGGTTTAAACAATCAAAACTCATCAAAACAGTAATGCCATCAGACGAGGTAAGCCTTGTGAAGAAATATCAATCACCATTCAGGACAACCATCACCATCACTATCTGAAGAAAAAAAAGCTATGAAAACAACAAGTAGTGCTACTTCAAACCAAAAAATAAGAAAAATCTGGATCGAAGCAAGAAAGAGCATTCGATTACAGCATATTGAAGATAGTAAAGCAACAGACAGACATTCTTTGTTGCTGTAGCTGTAAATTGACATGTAAAACAAGATAAGTTCAAAGTATACCTGTGCTCTGTTATAAGCATACATGAGACTCCCAAAAGAATAGCTATGGAAACTCCTGAACTACCCTGTAGAAATATATTACAATGTCAAATCAAATATGAATTAAGGATCAAAGATACCAAAGCTAACACGAGGCCACCCCCAACAGCTGCAGAACCAACTAGCACCAAGCGAATGACTCTGCATATGTTGTTTCAAATGAGCTAGATTTTGAAAACTAGCACCAAAAGAGTTATTTGATTTTAACACCCTTACATAGGTATAATTACACCCTTATCTCATCTGGAGATACTCTTGTTCTTACCGCAAACATATAAAGAAGAAAATTTAATGGCTACACGTAGAGAAACCCTGATGGAATCTCCTGCCAAATCAAGAGCGCATCCATTCTTCCAATAGCACCTAATGAAAAACGGGGTCACCACTCAATTAATAGTACTACATGAAAAGCATATCAAACCCATAACATTACTCAAATTACAATTTCTCAATTCACCTTCATCCACAAATGTATAACCCAAAATAATAATTTTCAACATTCCATTCACAAAACCCATATGTAACTCCCCAATTATTGAAGAATCACTTAAGAAAATTGAATAAATTACCTCATCGTTTCATTGGATTTTTTCTGAACAAAAATAATATTCAACACCTGCAAAGAAAAAAAACAAATATCAATCTGCAGATAAAGATCTAGGGTTTCAAAACTCAAAATCAAATCTAAGCAAAGAGAGAAATAAAAACATTTATACTTGAATTTCAGATGTGGATCTTGGAAAAATCGAATTCGTTATTTCGATCTTAATTAACTTCTGCACCAGGAAGATGTTTTACTCTTTTATTCATGATATAACTTCCATCTGCAAAACACACACATCACATTAAAAACCCTAATCACTAATTGATCAAAAATAACGTTAAAGAAAAACCCATTGAAGTAAAAGCCCTATTTCTATTAGAAGTTGGAAGAACATCTCCATTAACACTACCTTGATGCCCTTAAAGTTTCTACAAATTGAACTTCTAATGACTTTACATCATCTTCATCAAGAAACCCCTAAATCCCAAATTGAAAAAAAAAGACAGAATACAGATAAATCCCTAGATTGTAGCAAACTAACATCACAAAACGTTGAAAAAATGTACTGAGAAATCTTCTACATGACAGTTCTAAATCGATTGTAGATGATTTAAACCCAAGAAGATTTTCCCTTACATTAATTTCTAAATCGAAAAAACTTCTTCACACTGATTCAATTGAGATGGATATCGAAATTAAAGGTTTCAGGGTTTCACTATTAATATGATTTAATCATGGTGGGATGTTTCTTCTTGGATTAATCTTTGTTCGAGAAAGTTTGGGTTTTTAGTTATCTGCAAACGAGAGAAAAAACAAGGGAGAGAGGGATACAAAGGTGAGAGAGATGGAAAGATATGAGGTGGGGTGAAGAGATAAGGTTTTTTCTTCTTCCACGTGCCCGCTCACTTCAGAATCTCAGATTGCATCGTGGCCATACATAGTGTGGGCCCAAAAATCCTGACACAAAATCACCAAATCAACATCGCAGTTTAAGCGTCTCTGAATCGGAGGGCAGAATGGTAAATCTATTTAGTTATTCAGAGACCGCTGTATAGGCTCTCAGATTTTTTCCAATTTTTACCGTATCAGAGAACGCTATATTTGGTCAGCGATCCAACTACGGTCAATGAGGGTCTCGGATGTGGGTTATATAATACCCATTTTCTACTAGTGTTTGGCCTTAATATTCAAAAATCCACAACCAATTGATAATTAGTGATACTTATAGATGTAACAAAATAGTTCGTAACAATTATAATTGTCACAAGCGTATGTTACATTAATAAATGTGAAAAAATCATTTAGTAACATTTACGACTGTTACAATTGACTTATAAACAAAACTTTTTTTTTTGGCCCCAACAATTTGGGGCCATAGTCGGCCGCCTAGCTCAACTGCACCCTAAGACGGCCCTGGACTCGATGATCATCTGCAATTTCCTCAGGAAGAGGGAGGAAAAACCTCCTTGGAGATTTTTGCAAGTATGGAGAAGAATAATTATTCTATATAACCTTTTTGACAGGATTAAGATATCTCATGTTTTCGCGAGACTATCATGACTGCAGACTTGTTAGCTAATTCTCGTCTAAACTGCTTACTATAATTAGGAAGGATAAAGAGGAAAAATTGTACTATCGGGAATAGGTTTTTTCTTGTTTTTTTTTTCTTGCTTTTGTTTGGGTCCCGTTTTACCCCACCCGTCTGATTAGGAAAAAAATACTAAAAAAAATAAGAAGTTTCAAATCGGCTCATTATTCCCGGCCCACACTTTTTTTCACACACCGAACCGGAGTTTGACAACCACACTTACATAATAATAAATAAAAAAATTCTTATGTTGAAAATAATAAATAATCAGGCAAACCAAGAAAATCAAACAGGCACTGATCTGTTGTATCCTTGTTCAGGCCTTTGAATCACTTCTTCGTACGTGTCTCCGTCGTTCTCACCTGACAAGTCCTCCAGAGATTTACCATTTGGTTCTGGTACGAGGAATGTAAACATCATGCCAATGAAGTTGATAACTCCGAGCACGATCAAGGAGTTCTTAACACCAATGCCAGCTGGATACCCGTGATCAGTCTTTTTTGGATCTTGATTCTGGGCAGCATATAAAAATCCAAATGCACCAATGATGGCACCTGCTTTCCCTGCGGCTGCTGATATACCATGACATGTCGAACGCAGCCTTGCTGGGAATATCTCAGCTGGTACAATGAAAGTTGTACTGTTGGGTCCGAAGTTTGCAAAAAAGAAAGTTAATGCATACATAATAACGAATCCGATCCTGTTCTCCTTTTTACTCCAGTAGTTGTAAGGAAATGCAATAGCAAACATGAAGACTGTCATGAAGAAGAAACCCATCATTTGAATTGCCCATCTTCCCATAATATCGATGAAAGCCACTGTAAACCAGTACCCAGGAACAGTACTGCATAGAGCAATTAATGTTTGTGCCCTCGCAATCTTGAAAACTTCTTGAGCAGCACTCATAGTTTTTGCCGGTGGAATCCACCCAATAGCAGTAAAAATATCTTTCTGGAACAAGTTTTGACTGTAAAAAGCAATGTCTAGCAAGAACCAAGTACTTGTGGTTCCAAGTAAAGGAAGCCCGTGACGTTTAAGAAATTGCATTGAAAATAAACCGAATGAATTGTCGGTAGTTAATCTCTCTACCCGTTCTGTTTCAGCTTTAATCTCCTTATTTAAAACCTTAGACATATCGGCAGCTGCCCTTTCCGCATTTTTTTCTACAAGAGCAGTGTAACGAGCGGTTTCAGGCATTTTCATACGCCAGTAGTAGGTCAAAGCGGCTGGAATTGCACCAAAAATAACAATAATACGCCAAATGTAGTCCATCTGATATGGAAGGGATGCCTTCGCATCAACTTGATAAGCTGGAGCTGGGTATTGTTTCTCGAATATTGAAGAAACTATGATGGCCATAATTCCTCCGGCTAGAATTCCAGTTCCCTGCATCGCAAAGACAGCAGCGATAAAAGCACCTCGAGTTTTCTTGTTGGCGTACTCAGCCATGATAGTTGCAGAAAGTGGGTAGTCGCCACCGATTCCAAATCCAAGCCAGAAACGGAAGAAACATAATGTAGCCATGACTGCTTTTGGTTGGCTTCCTAGGGAAAGACCAGAAAATACTGAACAACTGACCATAATAAGTAGGGTAAGACCGTAGACACGCTTTCTACCCATTCGATCACCTAACCAACCAAAGAAGAGCTGACCAGCAAGTGTGCCGACCAGAGCTACACCATTAACTGCCGCAGCAACATTTGGTGGCAAACTCCCGGGTTTTTCTGCTCCTTCGACCGTGTAGTAAATCCTACCGAGCAATTTGGTGACAAGGGAGATGCAAAAGAGATCGTAAGCATCTGTGAAGAAACCCATACCAGCAATCACGATGGCCGTGAAATGGTACAATTGTGTCTTAGCTACATCAAGTGCTTTAAGCACTTCTAGTCCTTCCTTCACCATGATGACTCTCGGCAACTCCAACTTTTTTTTATTTTTTTCCCCTTCTCTTTCAGGTTCAAAAGAGTGAGAGAAAGAGAGATGGTTGTTGTTGCTGAAGAAATGGTAAGGAAGGCAAGTGTTGGTACTTTGAAATTGAAGTTAGTTTCCATTATATAGAGATCCGTCCCAAAGAATATACTCGCAAATTATCCTTTATCCCAACTACTAGTATATTTTATTTACTATTCGTTAAGTCTTAACTGCAGCTTTACACAACATCTCTATCTTGTACATAGATAAATTCTTGACAAGGTCAGATAATTCAATATCAAAAATGCAAAAAAGGAAAGAAAAACTACACCATGGAGATAATTTAATGTCAATAGGTGGAATATTCACAGAATTAATTTGTTAGTTTGAGGAACCCCATCACTCCGCAGTGGTTGCTCGTACAAAGCTGTCAGCTGATATCCAACATTAAGTATATCAGAATAAGTGAATAAGTTGACAAACTATTTTCATTTATTGTAAAACTGAGAATATGCGCGTACTTATAATCTCAATATCGGATGTCAACGGATATCGTTTTCTCTTCAGATGCAAAAGAGAAACACATAATTATTTAGTTCGGAGTTTTAATTACATTGAATATTAACTAGATGTGTATTGCTGATCACGTCTTAAACTCCTGCACTTATGGAAATCTATACTGTATAACATAAATGTAGACAACTAGGCCTATGTAACTGGAAAATGATTGTGATTTAATATGGATAGATGATCACGGGGCTATAACTGAACGGCTGCAAGTTCATACTCATGATGTAGTTGGACCGATTTCCATAGAAGTTTGCAGTCGAATATCAAGCTCTAGTCCAAAATTGCAAACTAGTACTTCAAGTGGAAAATGTCGAGAAATTTTATCGTTAAGACTTTTTACATGATTGAGACGAGAAATAATCAATAAACAAGAATGTGTAACGAAGATGATTAGTCTGACGATCTTTTACATGTCAAGGAATTTCAGCTAGCTATCCTTAAAAGAACTATTCAACTAAAAGTCCAACCGAATTTCAAAAGAACTATCCTTAAATTAAAGAACTATTAAGTACTAACCAAGTCAACGGCTAAGTCTTTTTCAGATATGATTTGATCATTTCAAAAGACAGTAGTAGTAAAATCGTACTTATTATTGTTGGGGGTATAATTCTAGAATCTAGGTTGATGCCATATCATGATTACACACAACTCGAAAATAATTACGCTTACAACTGTATGCATACATCTATGATCTACTGATTATGAGAAAGATTCTATTAGATGCCAATTCGTTTTTTTAGAACACAATTGTGAGGCTGTTCAATATTCAACTTCTTAATTATCTAAGTAGTTGTTTGCCGTACTGCAAAGTTCAAATAGTACGTCAATTCAAATTAGTGTCAGGTGGAGCAGACATTGTACCATGTGTAAAGGAGCTGTTGGCCGGGACAGGACTTAAAAAAGGTGAAATTCTCGCACCTATTATTTGTGATCAGAAATTCCAATGGTAAAATTTTGGAATTTTAGTAACCGTTTTATACCTTTTTTTCCCCTCGAAAATAGATTTTTAGCAACCGTTTTGGTCAAACGGGACTTTTTGAGTCCCACAAACGTACCATTGACCATTGACTATTCGAGTTGACTGACCCAAATACGCGGGTGCACTCCTACTGGACACTCGAAAAATATAGTGTTGACCGTTCACTAAATAGTGTCGAGTGTTGTTGACCACGAACATGAGTCAAGCTGACTGGTCAATATTTTGAACGCACTATTAATGCACTGTAAAAAATGTTCCCACTGCATTCATCGTGCAGTCGTGTACAAGGACATGGGCGTCATTTTTTTGGTCATATTTTTCCCTTTTGGTCATGTATGTTGTTTTTGGAATTCAGCAGTACGTTGACCATATACGCGGGAGTGGACGATTTTCTAAGTCCTTTGGCGGAAAAAATCTCTGTGTAAAGTTTCCACATAACTGGGTCGTGTTGCTGCCTTGACCGCCTTTTGGCTATTATCCAAGTTTTCCATCCAGACAACCAACTCAATCTCCTGGCTAGTCCAGTCTGCCAGAAGGTCAACTGCTAGTCGAAATCAACTATCGGTCAATGATTACATCGGTCAACATCAAGTGGCCATAGTCCATCCAGTTTTCCCATCCCGGTCCGCCAATCAATTTCGTTTTACCGATCCATTTTATTTGGGGTATTTCACCGTTCAGTTTGTGCAACCTGATTCGCCCAACTCGGTCCATAGACTTGATTATCCTGATCAGGTCCATTTACACTCCCAAACAATATTTCATCCATGCTGCCAGCCAGTCTATTTTCCAGTTTTCCAGCCATATATCCAGTTTTCTAGTCGTGCTGCCAGCTGTACGTACTACCAACCGCTCTGTCATCCAGACTACCAGTTCATTCTGCCTAACGTCCAGTCAAGCCGATCTTTCAGAAAGTTCTGCCATTCAAAGCTTGACAGACGCAAGGCCTGCCCGTCAAATCTGCTAGCCCATGTCAGTTTGGCCAGTTTCCATGACCCAATGCGAAAACCCTAAAAAAAGGTTTTAGAAGTTTTTGGATTGCTTACTGACCGAGTTGCTATGGAGAAAGTTCTGGAAACATTTTAAATGTCTTGCTGGCCAAGTTACCACTTATAAAGTTTGTCTCTGAAATTAGGATTTAACCCACAAAATCAATTGTACGAATAGGGAGATCTGAACCGTAAAGAAAAAAAAAACACCAAAAAACCTGAGAATGAAGCAAAAAAATCATTTCATGTATTTCACATGATGGAAAGAATTAGGTCTTTTGTTTTTCAAAAGTATTTCACATGATTACAACATCAGTTTTGTTTTTCAAAAATTCTTTATGAACCCGTAAGGAACCAAATAAAAAATCGCCTGCTCCCAAGTTAAAGTTGGTAGGTCCCATGACATTCAAACTCGACTCACAATACCAAAAAGTGTTCACCATTTCTTTTTTTATATGTATACGATTTTTGTGTGGTTTACAATACAGTCAATCTAGCACAACTGTTTTTTTTTGGTCCAGTTCATGGGCCATCAACTTTTAAGAAAAGATTTTGACCAATATGGACGGCCAATCCATTTTGATTATGTAGGGTCTTCATTTATGTTAACGCGTTAGCTACAATGCCTTACTTGACTTCTACATAGCATCGGCCGTTTAAAAATGGTCACGTGTCCATGTCAGACGCACGTGTCTCTCCGTTAAACGCATAATTGTACATCAATAAAGCACTTTCAAAAAATATATATAGTAATTTATTTTTCATATCAGTGTTTGGTAAAATATTTTCAATGTACTTTTAACCCAAAGTGTTTCCAAAATTCTTCAATTTTTAAAAATTGGGGGAGATGAGCTTTTAAAAACTCTAAAAGCATATGCTTTGGTCCCACCTTATTTTAATGCATGATTTTCTTTTATATTCCTATTATATCATATAACTGACCAACATTGCCCTTAATTTTTAATAATCAATTTCTTATTCTTTACGGAGTGTTCTGTTAAATCTATGTCACAATTTAAAGATTATTATTTTAATTTGTTAATTATATTTTATATACCATTTCCTTGATCTATGAGATTACTTAATTTGTATTTTTGTATGTTATTTATAAACCATTTATTATATTATTAAAAAAATAAAATAAATAAGAACCATTATTAAATAAATATTTGATTTTAGATCACTTATTATAGTTGCAGCAAATGATAAAAACAAACATAAATTTTTAATATAGTTTATTCTATTTTATGGGATTTAAACATAATATATTATGAGTAATTATTTTTTATTATAGATATAATTTGTGATTAAAAAATTATATTTTATTCTGGATATAATTTGGAAATGGTATATTCTGGATTTTCATTGTTCTTTTTACACAGCGCGGCACATCATAAAAGCACTTTTACAGAAGGCGCAACATTACCAAACTAGGCCTTAGACCATCCCCTGTGCTTATGTGTCGCAACTGCTACTCAGAGCAGTTCCTATGAAATGAACAAACTTGAAGTTTGTTCATTTTGCTCCCACTATGGACTCAACAAACATGAAAAAGGATGTTTAAACCAACAAATTTGTTGGTTTGTTCATTGGGTTGGAACATGTGGCGCGCGTTTGATGAAAGGTCGGGCGAGCCTCGCTCCAGCGCTGGCGGTTAAGCCAAAAATGTTGGCGCTTGTCTTTCCAGCGCGCGCTCTTGATCAAAGTGCCATCGTCTTTCCTGTATGTGTCGCGTTTTTCATAGAAGCGCCAACGGCTGAATCTGGGCGGCTGAGAACTCTTGTTATCTAACGGCTATAATTTTTGAGTTCTATAAATACTCCTCATTTCAATTCCAAATTCACATTCACACATCTAGTCTTCTTTACTCTTCTCTGATCTTAAAAAAATTCTTCAACTTCAACAAAATTTTCAATTCTTGAATTTTTCTATTTTTAAACATGTCTCGACCTTTGTTAGTTCGGCGCGCTCCGTATACTAAAGAAGAAGATGAATCTTTTTGCAGAAACTATGTTTTTTTTTATTTACTCAACTTGCTTCAACAAACTATCCATGGGTGAATTTCTGGGCGGTTATCCACGACGGGTTCTGCAGTGACACCCATAATCCGAGTCATCGTGCTATATGCGACATAAAAAATCGTTTTCGTACAGTTAAGAAAGAATTAAGTGAGTTTGTATCTTTAACCTACAAGCCAATCGATATATACTGAGAGGTGAAACCGATGCTGAGATGGTAACAAGATCTTTGAATGAATCGCGAAGATGGAAAAATGTGGCTTTTCCTTTCGAAAGATGTTTTGAAATCCTTAAGGTATTGAACAGTTTCAACTCCTTCTTTGAAGCTAATGTAGTCCGCCGTAATTCAGTGAAGCTAATGTAAAACGCTTAATTTTAAAGTTAATGTAATCCTCCGTAATTCAGTGAAGCTAGTGTAAAACGCTTAATTTTAAATATAATTAATTTCATTTAATTCAGATCGTCGTACTTTTAAAACTAAAATTACAAATGTAGAAGAATTAAAAATTACAAACAATCTCTCTAACGTCGCTCATCGCTAGCTCTCCCATTGTTATCTTCAGGAGTCAAGAATTCTCCAAGACACGGGGATAGACCTGGGACATCCCCAATTGCCAACATATTAAGTAAATTTTCATAAGGAGATAAGATGTTTGTGGTTGTGGTGGTGGTGGTGTATAGCAATTATTTGGGTTGTAGGTTGAAATGATGATGAAATGAGCCTAGGATCTATCAGAAATACTTGAGGTTGAGATACATGCACAGTTTGTGGTGAAGAAGTATTGTGCCGTATGTGTTGTGAAGAAGAACTCTGTCGTACTTGTGTTTCTCCGACCACTGTTTCATCACTATCGTGCCATGATCTGGTGGAATCAGAATCCTGTGACCGCCGCCCATCATCATTTACAGTTGGACTCAATCCAAACATTGCGTTCTCGTGCCATTTCCGACACACATCCTAGTGTGTAGCCCCCATTTTCCGAGTCATCCAATACCAATCGTTCAGTTGGATCCTCAACTCTATCTCACTGGCAGTCACATTGTAGTAAGGATAATCACGTTCCATACCTTGGGAAACAATGAGGATCGTGGTTAGCTCACCTTGTGAAGTAATACTTGGCATTTCCCAACGAATTTCAGGAAAATTTGACGAAGATGATGAAGAACTTGCATCCGTGGTGGATTAAGTCATAAAGCATGGCTCTTTTGGAGGTGGTTGGTTAGGAACGATATTTGCATCATCGGACAGGCGTGATAACGCCGGGAGATCAAACTCATAGATGTGCATGTTTTGTTTCCCAATTACAGTATTCGCAATCGACTCGTACCATTTGACATACTTTGCTTCACTAATATTCCTCTTTGTATTTAGTTCACACCTCGCCCAATTGGTTCTTCTCAGCCGTTCAAAATATGATCCAGAGGTTTGCATCTGTTGTCGCGGGTTAATTGCAATTGCATATATACGTTGCATTTGGTATTGCAGTCTTTCTCCCATGTAACAAACCCCTCTATCCAATGGTGGAGTGTAAAAAACAACTCTACGCAGAGAATAATCAAGAATACGTTGTCCAACATCATCATCATACTGAGGAAAATCAATGTAAGGGTGAACAACGACGTTGTTGTGGCTCCGAGTCATCTGATGAAACCTATGAACAGTACTGGAACCCGAAATGTCGCTGCCAGTGCCCTTCGCTAAGTTGGTCGAGATGTACATATTCAACATTGAAAATCTTTGGGTATCGTCTTTAAGGAATGGTTTTCTAACATGGAAGTAGGTATACCACCAATACTGCAAATTACTCCATAATTTTAGTATTTTGACTTAATCTACATTTGCTCATAAAAATTATTTAAATTTTAAAATAATAATTTTTATATTTACCTCTATGATGCCCCAGAAACCAGTGTACGTAGTTATCTCCTCCCATGGACGCATGATCCAGCCCACAGTACAATTCTGCTAAAATTGCAGATCCCCAGTCATAATCTGGTGCTTTGTCAAGATCTTCTAACGCTTGAAGCCAACCAACACGAGCAACAGAAGTTGAGTTTGGAAATAATGTCTGACCCAGTACCCATAAGATAAACATCCTTCCGAGTTCAGGGTAGTCATCTACATGCTCTGGGTTTCTGGGTTGGTTAAGGAAATACTTCAACGTTGAACATTTAATCCCACCTCATTTCAATTGTTTATAATCTTTAGGTATTTCTGAATCTATAAACGAGGGAAAAAGCGTCTCCCATTTACTATTTGATATCCATTCATCTTGGTTGAACGGTGACGGCTCTCCTATTCCACTTGGGATCCCACAAATGAAATACAAATCAAGAGGCGTAATTCCTATTACAAGTATAATATCAACTATGATTAATTCTTTTGATTATTTAAAAAATATAATTTAAGTTAAGTTAAACAAGCTTACCAATTTCAAAATCAATGAAATGGAATGTGTGCGTCGTCGCCCACCACCTTTCTACCACTGTTGTCGGAATTTTGTTGTTGTGTCTTCTAGGCTTCACACTATAAAGTGCACGCCAGCGATATCTGTCAACCCTTTTTCGGACTTGAGGGGGTAAAACTTCATAAATAACCTTTAAGTCTGAAAATCCACCTCTCATTCTAAAATAATCATCAGACTGATCTTGATTCCCCGACATATGACCTTGGACTAATGATGGACCAACAACGAACACTCGGCGCAACAAACTCTGCTTCCCGATTTTGAGAAAAATTTACACCTGTGGTAGGCCGCGGTGCCGGTTCATTTCTTCGATCTCTTTTCTTCTTTACACTATTGTCCGCTTTTCTTAAAAGGCTGCTCATATTGTATCAAATTTTTTTGATTTAGAAGAGTTTTAGAAGAAGGAAATAGTAGTGGTGTGACAGAAATGAAGTCAGTTTAATCCAATTTGTAGGTTTTGAAATATAGACGTTGGAATTATGGCCGTTGGAGATATGAACGTTGGAGATTTTGTATCTCAGGCCCGCGTTGATAGGACCAACGCCCGAGTTTGTTTTACGAACTCAGAGTTTGTATTCTCAACGCCCGCGTTTTTCTTTAAACTCCAGTGTTTGTCTCAAGCACGCGCGCTTGGTTATTTAATGCCCAGTGCTTTACCATAGTGAAAAAGCCAGTTTGGCCATCCACCAGGCTGAACCAAAAAAAAATGGATTTGTTCGTTCCCATAGGAATTGCCCCCACCGTTCTACTTCTCTAAGAGCAACCACAGTGGTGACCAAATTTGGGGACTATACCCAAATTTGGTCCCTAATTCATCCGTAATGTAACGGACTAAAACCATATTTAGTCTGGTTTATTAGGGTTTGCGACCAAATGTGGTCGCCAACCCAGACTAAAAACATCAATAGTGGGACGGAAGTATAGTGGGCGTATGATTTCAGACGGAAGTATAATGAGCGCTTCACATGGGGCGTACGTATAAATAACGTATGATATTGGGACGGAAGTATAGTGGGCGTATTAGTTAAGCGTTATTATAAACACCGCCGGGCTATACGTAGATAAAACCTACGCCCCATAGCAGGCGCAGTTATTAAACACGCCTGGGTTGGGCGCAGTTATTAAAAACGCCCGGTCTGGGCGGATGTATTATGACCGTCTGTCGAAGACGCATGTATTATGAACGTCTCACAGAGACGCATGTTTTACGAGCGTATGATCTAGGCGCATGTATGACGACCGTCTGTATTGGGCGCACGTAGAATGATCGTCTGTATGAGACGCATGTTTTATGAGCGTCTGGGATGGACGCACGTATTATGAGCGTTTGTTCGCAGCGCATGTATTACGGGCGTCTCTTACCAGGCGTAGAACCAGATGTGCGCCAACGGTTATATTTTGGAATTCTGATTTTGCAATTGATAACGGTTATATTTTGGAATTCTGATTTTGCAATTGATTTTCTGATTTTCCGACCGTTTGATAGATTGCAACGGTTCTTTCGTATATCTATATATAGCATTTGACAAATTTATTTCTGCATAATCTTATCATTTATAATTTCTATTTCAAGAAATATAGAAATATGGCACCACGCGGTCCCAATTTTACAACAGAAGAAGATACAATGATATGTAGAATCCATTTAGCCATATCTCAAGATTCTGCTACCGGAACCGATCAACCAGAAAGAGTATTATGGAGTCGGATCAAAGATAAGTTGGAAGAAGCCCTGCCTTGTAAACCAAAACGTACTTGGACTTCTATCCAGAGTCGATTTCAGGGAATAAGTAGACAGGTTTCACTTTATTCTGCAAAAGTGTTGGAAGTTGATGGTGAATATCATAGCAGATGGAATGAAGTCTTGAGGGTAAGTAATCGTCAATTTTTGCACCCTTAATAATTATATACATGTAATTGGAACTGATGAGTATTGAAAATAATAACAGGTTGAAGAGATAAGAAAGCGATTCAAAGAAAGTAATGGTAACAAAAAATTTAAGCACGAAGAGTGCTACGAAATTCTAAAAGATAGTATCAAATATTCAGGACGGTCGACGTTTGTGTTTGATTCAGGCCAAGAAATGGAAGATTCTCAGAGTGGTGAGGAAAACGCTGATATTGAGGAAACAATTCCAGGCGAGTCCAGTGATGATCTAGATATTGGAGATATAGAGAACACACGTAAGCGTCAGTTGGGGAAGAAAGCATCGAAACAACTAAAGAAAACAGGGAGAGCAAAATCCAATGCCCAGGAGGAAATGCTAGAGGATATAATTAAGGAGCAGCAAAGTTTCAATGAACATTACAAAGCACAATCACTAATGAAGATGGGACAGAGACAAGCTGAGTTTGAAGCAATACAAGCTAAGTCTGCGGCAAAGTTTGCGGCGAAACAAGCTAGGCAAGAAAAACTCGATTTAAAGAAAGAAGCGGACGATGACTTGGCCATAATGTTGAAGGATGTCTCTACATTGGACCTGTAACAAGAGAGTACTTCGAACTTCGAAAGATGGAAATACTACAACGCAAAAGAAACCAATCTTAAAGCATGACCGAATTAGTTGAACCTTAATATTTATCATTAATAAAAAAATTAGTGAGTTTTAGTCAATTTTAGTGAATTTTAATTTTTATATGATAAATAGTACATTAGTAAGCAACGTTACAACATATTTTCCGATGAAGAAATACGATACAACATATTTCCATCCCAACTTAATAATTATCTCCAAAATTTGACCATATGTGTTCGATTAAATCTTGACGCAAGCGAAAATGTGTTTCTTTATTGTGTATAGCATGACGCCGATGTGCAGCTCTCATTCTGGAAAGTTCCTCAGTACCTACCCTCGATATATTCACCGGTGCCGACCTGCTACGTGAGTCATATTCATGTGGCCAATCACCGGGAAGACGCTCATCCTCCACTATCATATTATGTAAAATAATAACCGTTTTCATTATATAGGCAAGCACATCCGGGTTCCACATTCGTGCAGGTTGTTTGACAATGGCAAATTGTTGTTGCAGTACACCAAATCCACGCTCTACATCTTTCCGTGCTCCCTCTTGCATCGATGAAAATTTATATTTTTTCGGTGTATCTGGTTGTTTAATGGCCATCACAATAGTAGCAATCTGTGGATAAATGCCATCACCGAGATAATATCCCATATCATATGCATGCCCGTTTACTTCAAAGTTCACCGGTGGTGTTTTCCCGTTGATAAGTTTTCGAAAAATATAAGAACGATTCATTACATTAATATCATTGCAGGAGCCGGGCATACCAAAAAACGCATGCCAAAACCAGAGATCATGTGACACCACTGCCTCTAGCACAATACTTTCACTCCCTTTATACGCGGTGTATACTCCTGATTCTGCTGACGGACATCTATCCCATTTCCAATGCATACAATCCACGCTCCCCAGCATCCCAGGAAATCCCCTGTCTTTGTTTTCTTTCAGCAACAGTTCAACATCACCCGCAGTTGGTGAGCGTAAATATTCTTTCCCATATAATACCACAATCGTCTTGCAAAACCGACGGGTTGCTTCTAAAACGGTGGTTTCTCCAATGCGTAAATACTCATCTATTGCATCTGCTGCACATCCATAAGCTAACATTCGGATTGCTGCAGTTACTTTCTGATGAGGGGATAATCCAAGAATGCCACAAGCATCTCTTTTTTGAGCAAAATAAGGATTTCTAGACACCACATCTGCCAATATTCGGTTGAACAATTCTCGCCGCATTCTGAATCTCCTACGAAATATGTTAGCTGGGTAGGTGGGGTTGTCAGAAAAGTAGTCATTCCAGAGAAGTATATCTCCGGCTTCACGATTTCTTGGTATTTTTATACGAGTATGAGACCATGTCATACTTGTAATGGCAGTTCCCAAACTAACTGCTAGATTATTTCGGCTCAATGCAACCGCATCTTCATCTGATGAGTAAAAGCTGTTATCAGAGATCGCAGAAGAAGAAGTAGAAGAAAATTCGGAGTCCGAAGAAGAAGAAGATTCAGCGTTATTGTCACAGTATTCCATTGGAATGTATAGTTTGAGAAGTGATTGGGAGAGTTCGAAGAAGAAGAATATTTGCAGTGTTGGTTTGTATTCACCGAGATATGTAGTATTGGTTTTATAGACACATGATAGACACTTATGGCATTGCAGATTGAAAATGCGAGTGAAAAGAATTGACACTGCAAAGACTAAGACTAAGCTAAAAAGAAGCGACACTGACCGATTGAAAATGAAGGCTTAAAAAGAAATAACACTAATTAAACTACAAGTACCGAAACGGAGGCTGAAAAGAAATCAACATGTCAGAATGAAAATGGAGTCTGAAAATGGAGGCTAAAAAGTAACCCTATATAGAGATAAGATAGGATATTGTAGACTTACTGAAAACGGAGGTTATAAAGTACGTATCCAAAGTGGAGGCTAAAAAGTTACTTATTCATCAGTAGGAGTATGCGATGGTGTTTGCCGTGGTGGGATAAACGTCATTCTCGGAGGGGGTTAACAGACGACATTGTTGATGCTTGACTCACTGGAGCCCACACCGCTGGTGGGATAGTTTCAGAAAAACTGCCGAATCCAATAGGGGGACGCGGCGTTTGTTGCATACGGAATTGCATCTGATCCTCCAGGTAATTGTTACGAGCTGCAAGGCCTCGTATTACTTCATCTTTTGCCTTTAAACGTATCATCCTGTCTTCCGTTTCATATAATACAAACTCGCGAAACGCACGATTAAAATCGGCATGTTCTTGAACCAGATTATAAGCTTCAGGCTGTCGTTTAAAAAAAAATAATTAAGAAATGAGATTACCATATATTTTAATATAATGACGGGATGTACTTACGTATGATAATTGTTGTGGTGGTGGAATAGGTACATGCTGAGCAGGTCGTTGAATAAGGTGTTTAACACGGTCACCATCAACCCCGTGTAATTCAACTACCCAATCGACTTTGGTCACGAATTGATGGAAGTTAGTTACATGTCGCCAATATCGCAGATACATATTATATGAAACAGCTTTCACAAACATATTTGCATCTACCCATCCAGCTTCTTTCACAAGTTTTGCTTTCTCATGACTGACCTCGCCAATTTTAAATGGTGGATTTCTAGGAATTCCAAAAGTAGGATGATTTTGCCTCCAAGATCGTTCTCCTAGGTACCACATATTCTGTCAAATTACCAGTAATCAGAGAAAATAAGTTCTTCAACTTAGGATAAAATGATAACTTTGAAGTAATAATGTTCATATAAAAACAAAGTACTAACTGACCTTGCCAATCCAAGTAAATATAACCCTTTTGTTTGAAAGCTCCACAGCCCTGCGACCAACATCAGAGTCAAGAACACCAATGGCGGATTCCCACGGTCTCCATGTCACGATGTCTGCAGTCAACTGATTAAGCGCATTCCTACAGTGAACAATATCGATAGTCTTTTTCTTCGCTTTCCACCGGGAAGTTCTTGGCCATTTTTCTTCACTAGTTGGGTCGCACGGTCTACATATGCCCAGATATTCATATCCCCAAAACTACTCCATCATAACCAACCAAATAAATCAACTGCCAAAAAATATACATTTAAATGAAATAAAAATAAATAATAATTTACCTCTAATATTTGGAACGGCCCAGTTAATGACTTCTGTCCCCTACCAGATGCGTTGAGTGCCACATACAATTTTGCAAAAGCAGGACCACCCCAGTCATACATATCAACTGCATTTAGATCCTCAAAAGCAGCTAACCAAGCCGCATCAATGTAGTTCTTTGCATTGGAAAAGAAAAAATTTCCCAAAACATACATAAAAAAGGCCCTCGCCACTTTTTCTGCAAGTTTGTCATCCAAATTAGCTGCAACCAAGATAGCTTCTTTGAAATACGTAGTCAAAAATTTAATTGTGATTGCATCTGAAATCCACTGTGCCGGGGGGCGTTTTTTTCCAGAGATTGGGGGATCTTCATAATCTAAGGGTTCTTCTTTCTGGAAAAACATGCTCACGGACATAATCAAATTTGTACTTGACTGGGTTATACGGAACATCATCCCCAATTCCAATACTCAATCCTGTCAACACTACCCAATCAAGCGGCGTGAATCCCATTTCACCAAAAGGGAAGTGAAAAGTATGCGTTGTATCCCACCAACGTTCAACAAGATAATCAATCACTGGGTGTGATGCTTCTCCTATTTCCATGGCTAATAAACGTCCCCATCCTGCCTTGTCGATAATGTATTTAATTTTTGGACTATGTTTTGTTATCTCCTTATAATAAACAATGACCGAAAAGAGTGAACCACGATGTTGGTACCTGAATTTTGGATCGCTTGAATATGTAATATCTGTAGAAGCGTGTTTGTCACTATCTTCCAGGCAATTGTAGTTATCTAGGGATACCACGGACGGTGTTGTTTCATCTTCGCTATCTTCATCGAACCCGGTATCTGGAACTTCCAAATCTCCAACATTAGGGTCTATTTCAGGCTCCATTGGACCTTTACCTTTGCGTTTCTTATTATTCATCTTTTTTCCTTGTGCAAATCTCGACGTTATTCTGCTCAACATCTGAGCACGATATAAATACAAGTTAGTAATTGTTTTTTCTGAGTTTACAGCATCCATAAGAAGTTCTATTCTATATTATAGAAGATCAAAATTTACAGTATAGAAGATCAAAAAAATTTACAGTAAAGATTATTTTTTATTTACTTACAGTATAGAAGATCAAAATTTTTTAAAGTAATAAATACGAAAATTACATTAAACGAGTTTGAATCTCACTACATACACCGTCTATATCACAGAACTGTTTAAAATTTTGTATCTCCCCTTGTGTGAGCAACAACAATACATGTTTAATGGATTTGAGTGAACTACTACAGGTGATAAATTAGAATTATTGTATTCTATCAATCATGTTACAGTGTGTTATTTCGCTATTAGATGATGATGCAGAAGTATATAACTAATCAAACAAACAAACTAATCAAACAAACAGTAATCAAACAAACAGTAATCAAATAAACAGTACATAATCAAACAAACAGTAACCTCACGGTATGCTTAATGAAATCAACATGCAATCCACCGATTCCACCCAAACACAGCCTAATTAATCGTAACTTTAATCTTTAATCAAATTATCCAACCAAAAACAGATTACCCCAAAACAAACCATACCTTTAATCTTCAATCAAATTTGCCCGCACCCGATTAACGAATAAGATTAGTCGTTTCTTTCACAAGAACTCGTTTCTCCGCACCCAATCAAATGGCCGTCACATGAGATTTAGGTATTGCCCTAGATTTTTACTTAGGTTTCGTCGTTTTTTTTTCTTCTGTAAAAACGTAGGTTATGTAAAAAGAGGAGGAGAAGAGGATAAAAGAAGTATATATTCAGACGCTCTTTCTAAAAGCGCCCCACACAAACGCTATTTCTGTGCACGCCCCATCGAAACACACTTATTAACAACGTCCCAACTAGACGCACTTATTAACAACGTCCCAACCAGACGCCTCTTTCATGCACGCCCCACACAGACGCTTCTTCAATGCACGCCCCATTCAGACGCTCCTTCTATAAACGCCCCAATCAAACGCATCTTGTATAAACGTCTCACCCAGACGCATAAGCCATTAACGCCCGAAACATACGCACTTTATATCTCCGTATGAATGGGACGCACTTTTAATCCCCGTCCCTGTAGACGCACTTTCCATCCCCGTCCCATATTCGGCGTTAATTATACCTACGCCTCAATCAAACGCGCATTATACCTACGTTTCACTCAAACGCATAATATAAAGCCGCCTAATCAACAAACGTGAATATAATTTCCGTCTGACATCGGGCGTGTGTATAAGTTACGCTTCACCAAATTTGGTGTTCTACCACTGCGCTTGAACACCCAGAATACCAAATTTTTTTGGTTTTTAGTCTTACTTTTGGTATTTGGTCCGTCTCATGGCTGTGGTTGCTCTAATAGACTCGGCCTAAGAACTAAAACTTACTCCCTCCGTTACTTTTTAATACGTCAGTTTCTATAAATAAATATTTCAAAAAAATAGGTCAGTTTCCTAATTGAGAAAGTCAAATATTACTTTAATTTTTTGGGACCACTTTTCTTTTAACTTCTTTTGATGACAAGTGTTATGTGGATCATTTCACTTATTTCTTTGGCTGACAAGTGTCATGGGGACCATTTCACTTCATTTCTTTTATTGACAAGTGTCTAGAAAACCACTTTCAATAATTAGTTCTCTTAATTTCCTTAATTTTATCATAAAAAGAAACTGGTCCTATTAAAAAGTAACGGAGGAAGTACTATTTTCTTTTTGAAGAGAGACTAGTTTTTTTCTAAGTGAAACAAGAGACCCATAAAACCCTAGAAATCAAAGTATAATTCATGTATAAGTTCTACAAATCTATAATCTCAGGTATGAAAAACCCGTTTTTCAAAAATCAAAAGTATCTTTGATTTTGTAAACCCTAGAATTTGGATTTGTAATCTTGCTTTCGGTTTTTCTCAGAAGAAGATTCAAACACAAAGGAAAACCTAGCTTAGCCTCCCTAGAAAAACTCCTTCAACTATTTGATCTCAAGATTTCCCTCATTTTCTTCTCTCAAAATTTTCTCAACATGTTTCATACATTTCTGAACAAATCGATTAAGTTGTTCGATTTTGGCTCTGGTGATGGTGAAGTAGAAGTCAATACCCTCGAATAAAAAATCAATTTCAACGGTAATCTATGCTGTCAATGACAAAATCCTTCTCGCGATTAATTGGGTAATTATGTATGACTGTTCTTCATCATCTTCGATCTCTTAGGGTAAATTTTCAAGCTCTTGATTTTCTCGTTAAAAGTTTCGATTCAACTGTTGTTTTTATTGATTAGGGTTGCGATTTACTTCATCTGGTTCCTATTGTGATGATACAAAAGACATGATAGTATCAGAAAGTCCTATGATTCCTGGTGATGATGGTGTGGTGGTGGTGATGGATAATTTTTTCAAATGAAAGATTTGAGGTGACGTTAGTTTGTTATAATGGAAAGATTTGACATTTGAATTCTGTCTTTGTATCTTTAATTTGGGTTTTAGGGGTTTTCTGATATCATGAGTTGATGTTGTTTCAGTTTGGGTGGTGGTGAAAAGGTATGTATAGGCTTACTGGTTGGTCCGTCTTACTCATTAAGCGATGAAAACTTTCAAATATAACCTCAAATCTTTTATGTGATCAGCTTCTCTTTATGGTTGTTACCCTTCCTGGGTCATCTTCAGTGACATTCACTGAATTGTTACCAACTTGCTGATTTTGAGGTTTTTGGGCTTAGAGATCTCTTGGAATATGCTTTTGGATTCCAGGTACTTGTGTCAGCGAGTACACAAATTTTCCGTATATTCATTGTCAAGCTTCTACTAGTACTATTTATACTTATTTGGCATATTTACCTCATGCTTGGCTATGTTGTTGGAATGGGTGCTTATGAACTGTTTTTCATCTTTAGAGTGTACATAGGCTAATTACTTTTCTCCCAGCTTATGATGATTTGAGAGTAACTACTGCAGAAATTCGACCAATAACGTTCATCCTACCAAGATCTGCTGAATGATCCATGCGAAATTTAACATATGCGGCAATTATTATTTTTCACTACTATCTCGATTCTCTCGTAACTAAATGTAGCGGCAAGTTACGTTTATTTTATTGATTCTATTCATGCATAGCATATCTGCCTTCCAAATGTAGTCATTTTTACAACAACAACAACAACCAAGCCTTTAGTCCCAAACAAGTTACGGTAGGCTAGAAACGAAAAAACCCTTATGAACATATTTTTGCAAGGTTTCTCTCTTTGATATATCATGGCATTGGTTTCTCTTTAAGGAAATATATTTGTAGTCAATCCTTGATCTGTATTTTATTTTATTTCGAAATCATTGTGTGCAGAATGACAGTATCATTGTCAAGAGCTCAGCACGACAATTCAATTCTTTTTGTTGCAAATGCACAGACTCGTCTTGTGATAACTGCACAAGTTGAACCAGTAAGTTGCACCCAGATTAAACAAAAGTTTTGCCATTCAAACTTGTGTTCTATTCTCTTTTGGTATTTTGCGCTTCACTATGTTATCATCAAATGATACTGGGTTATGGAGGGGAATGTGAGTCATGTGTGCACCGTGAATACCTCTAAAAAATTCAAGATCGCTATTGAGTGGATTTTACCTGGGTTGCTTTGCTTTTTTTGTATGCTCTTTGGGTTCTGCATTGTCTACGTAGATATATTTCTGTCAGATCCTTATTTTGTCCTTTTATACTGGATCCAAATTATACATTTAATGGTACATTCCTAGCATGCCTCAAAGAACACTTTCTAAGATCAATTTAATATACTTCTGTAATGTGTATAATTCTGTAGCTTAGTCATTGGAAGTATGTGTCTACGCAGGGTGTCGCTGATACTGATCAATCATTCTTTCACACTCGTTTATAGTACATCATAAGCACATCAGATGGTGTGACTGAGGTTTTCTTAACAGTGCTTGATATGTACATCAGATGGTGTAAATGCGCGCTCCTTGTTTGGAACAGGTAATTCTTAAATTGTGAATCCCTGTGTATTCTCAAAATCATTTTGTGCTCATATGCCAAACTAACTCTCTGGATCCTGACTGATCACTTAGTCCTATTTATCTATTAACTACTATTGAAACTAGCATACCTGAATTCAGATTTTCTGAAATTACGATTTAGTTTTTCTTTAGTAACTGCCACATATATGTGCATTTACCTTGGTAAGCTGTCTTATCATTAATTCAATCATTATGCATTGATATGAAAAAGGAATCAACCTGGTTTTCTGAGGTAGCACGTACCATAGGGCTGCTGGCCTCTTTATTATGAACGATGAAGTCCTAAGCGTTCTAATTTAGTCTATGTATTCTGTATTCATAATGTCCCTGAGTGTTTGTGAATATCCTTACACCCTTCTTAGACTGGTGTTTCTTTGATATGAAGATGATAAAAGAGCTGAATCTGATATTGGACCATGGCGAGGCGCAATCAGCTGTTAGCTGTAGTGGGGATAATGATTCTTTGTTTGTCCCAACTTTTGCGGTCATGTGCTTCTTAGAGAGTAAGCTGTTCAGGTGTTACCATGTTAGCGATATGGTGGAAACATGAGTTAGATTTATGTTGTTTTAAGTTAGAGGTTTATTTAGAATTCAAAAAATTTACCTGGATTTAAGTAAAGGGTTTGTTGATTCATGCGTGTATCGCGAATTCGCCATGTTTTTGTCTATGCTGGTTGTATGTTGCGATAGTCAGGTGTATATTGCGATAGTCATATTTGTCTATGCTAATTGTAACTCTGCCTGTCAGGTGTATTTTGTGATAGTCATTTTGGTTACATATTTATGTCTTCCTGTGTATCTAGCTTCTCAACACCAGTAGTTGCAGGGAAGCTTAAGATAGTTTAAGGGTTTATATTTGGTGGAAGTATCTTAGCTTCTCAACATCAGTAGTGCGAGTTATTTCAGATCTTCCATATGCGCTATGGTTTTGTTAAAGACGACATTACCTTAAGTGCAGACCCTTCTGCTATTGATACTTGTTGCTCTTAGTTCTTACTTCTCGTTGTGGAGTTAGGGTGTTGATCCAAGTATAAGGGCTGAGGTTTGGGCTTTTCTCATTAAGTTATTATTCCTAACTATTATGAATTAGCGTAGTCTAATGGATTGGATCGCTGTAGGTCTATCCTCATCCCTGTCAGCATTTCACCTTCTTTAGTTGTAATGTAGCATCCCTTTTTTGGAGTCTCCAGTAAATTTCTTTTCTTCTGAACTTGTTTCTTGTGTATCTTTAGTTAAAGTCAGAACTTATTATTCTTAGTTGATATGCTGATGTTACTGATGGATTAATGATGCATGGAAAATGCCTGGCCTCGGTGTTTCCTCTAACCTGGTGGCACATTTCCATATAAATTCCCGAGCCCTACTAGGCTTATCTGCTTTAGGTGTTTGTAAAGGATTATAATCTTCTTGCAAAATGCTTACTGCAAAAGCTTATATATCGAAACGGGATCAGAAATTCTTGGATTTGGCTGTGCTGTTCAACTACAGAATTTCTAGTTTATTTTATTTTATATTCAAAGAAAAATGTTCGCTTGCGGAGTTAGTAACATCTCTTGCCTTGATTTTGTCCTGACAGGACATTTGAAGAAGCTGTTTTGAATTTGGGTAGTGTAGTTTCAGTTATTTAGCACTTCACTCCTACCACAGTTAATTTATTAGTGAATGGTAAAGGTTATTGGAAGGGCACCTTGCTCATTGAACATTTGGCGGACCACCCAGGTACCTGTGGTCATTAGCGTTTGGATATACTTGGGTACAGAGCATAAGACTGAGCTCTTGAGAAAGTACTAAGAATGTTCTTTAGGACGGTGGCAGTACTTGGGTTGCTTTAATGTAAACCAACAAAACCAACAATTTTGTCCGTAGATCAGACATGGGTGATAACAGGGTCTTTGTATAAAAGAGAGGAGAAGCAGACATGGGTGATAACAGGGTCTTTGTATAAAAGAGAGGACTTCTCCTCTGGTCACACTCTTTCACTCACTCTATCTTGATTAAACAACTTAGAGCTCAAGCAAGAGAGAAAAGAAAACCCGACCTAAATCTGATATTCATATTTTTGAGTTACATCCTTAAAGCTGTGAGATGTTCTTGAAAAATGTATTGTTGTTTGCAAGTGGGTTTCTCCGTCTTTGTTGTTGAATTAAAAGGAGATTTGTGGCTAGTACTTCTGAAAATAGTAGTAAATAGTAGTTTGTCTCATTCTAAGAGTTCAGCATCTCTAGATTTTTTTCATATTGATAATATGAATGTCAAGATGACATGCCATCTTGTAAGTTGGATGATACCGACTATCTTGTTTGGTCGGTCTTATTATTTAAATCGCTGGTCTTATTATTTAACTGGAAGCATGTCCAACAACCACATACCCTGTATATGAGCCTTGGGTGGAAGAAAAAGCCCTAAAAATGAGATTCAATGTCTCTTGATCTAAGGAGTAGTTTTATGCGCCTAGCAACAACAAAACAAGTATGGAATGCAATTGCTCAGATCCATGTGGTGAGCGATGTGGTTTTGGAAGTGATAAGAAAAAGTTTGTTTCTCAGACTTGTGAAAGATGATTTTTAGACTCAAATCCTAATAATTAAACTAAAAACTCAAAACAACGTTGGTATTAAGATTCTATAAAGCACCGAGACTCGGGATTTCACCATTAACCAGTTAAGTGGTTCAATATAATCGTTATTCATGCAATTCTTTATGTTTAAAGTGACTTTTATGTTGCAAAAGTAGATTTTCAAAGTAACAATTGCTTAATAAAAATCATTAAATCAGTTTTTAATCAAAGCAAACAATATACCACTTTTCTTAGAACAATGGATTCCCCCGCCGCTTCATCAAAGGGGTTTAGCTCCTCATATTAATCACTTGCTTAAAATATTCAGGGATTCTGCAACGCTGTAGAGGCGCTACAGATCGAGTGTTACAAAGGAAACCTTAACTAAGTGTTGCAACCCCGAAGATAAACCTTGCAAACATTGTTACAAAACTGTTAAATTTGAATGAATAGACCACGGAATGAACAACAGCCCTGAGCAGCAGAAAAGATTTGCTACAACTCTTGATTTCTCCATGTTCTTGACTCTAAACTCCGCCAAACTTCTTCTATAACTTTTGTAACCTTGTCCGAGACTCGACCACGCTTTTTATACCCCACAAAACTTAAAAATTCCGATTAAATTTTTTCTTTTCTTTCTGTCCAAGTCACGACAATAATCTCTCTGCCAATTTGATTCACGCGTTTTTGGATTGTCCAGCTCCTCCCGAACTATTTATTAGATACGTATCTTAAAAATCTTATGTTTCCTTAAACCTCTCGGAGTTTCCAACAAAATCAAACAGAAAAACCTGAGAAAGTTTATCTACCCTTTTCTGCTTCAACTCGATTATCTAGCCAAATCCAACCCAATCAAACACCCATGCATGCCAGCATTGTATATCCATAACAAGTCCAACCCATGAAAATCAGTGATTGAGTCTCTCAAAAACTCTTCCAAAACTCGAACCCTAAATCTACAACCTGGTTTCCCGCCAAAATCCGAATTCAAATTGGAAAAGAAGATGGTGTCCCCCTGTCCGCTACTAGAGTTCCTTTAGCACGTGTAATGTCGGTGCCCTTATCCAAAGTGAGTGTTCCTTTAACACTATTTGAGACATATTTAATTTCCAAAAATACACACACATAAAACACTGTAATAAGTAGAAAAAATTAGCACTATCTATATATAGAATTGAGACAAATCAGACACAAAAAATGTGTCTATCAGTAAGTCATGATGTTGCACAGATCTATGATTTGAATCGTCGAACTATAGAGACACGACAGAGTAATCGAATCTTGTCGGCCTAGTATAATTCTCTTCAAGCTCTATGGAAAGAACTTGATTTCCTCCATCGATGTGACATGGAGTGTGTAGCTGATACAACCAAGTTACAAAAGAGAATTCAAAATGTTCGAATCATTGAGTTCCTTGGTGGTCTAGACTATGATTTTTACCCCATTAGGATTCAAATATTGGGAAAGGATCTGAAAAAGCGGGGGTCTAACAACACCACCCAATATTTCGATTAGCAATCTTTATGGACTAACTCCGAAACATTTACTAGAGAATCAACTAGACAGTCAGACTCAATCTAGATAAAAGTATCTCAAGGAGTTAATATCTCTCTCTTGTTTTGATTCACTCAAGCTAATAGGAATCAGCGAGTCTATAATCAAACACAAGGAATAACTTGGACGGTACCAAAGACCAATATCCAAGGATCAATCAATATCAATCAACAACCAAAGGTCGGATTTCCAATTGATTGATTCATACGCACAACCTGTATTATTTCAATTATATAAACAAATATAATGCGGAAATAGAAATAACACAGACACCAGAATTTTGTTAACGAGGAAACCGCAAATGCAGAAAAACCCTGGGACTAGTCCAGATTGAATACACACTGTATTAAGCCGCTATAGACACTAGCCTACTCCAAGCTAACTTCGGACTGGACTATAGTTGAACCCCAATCAGTCTCCCACTGATCCAAGGTACAGTTGTACTCCCTACGCCTCTGATTCCACCAGGATACTGCGCACTTGATTCCCTTAGCTGATCTCACCCAAAACTAAGAGTTGCTACGACCCAAAATCGCAGGCTTTAACAATAAACAAATCTGTCTCACACAGCTTAGTCTATCAAAGGATCAATTTGTCTCCCACAGAAAAACCCTAAAAGTTTTTGTTCCGTCTTTTGATAATAATCAAGGTGAACAGGAACCAATTGATAATCCGGTCTTATATTCCCGAAGAACAGACTAGATTAATCAATCACCTCACAACAATATTAATCGTATGGTAGCGAAACAAGATATCGTGGAATCACAAACGATGAGACGAAGGTGTTTGTGATTACTTTTTATATCTTGCCTATCGGAGAACTCTCACGATCTCAAGCCAATCAATATGATTAAACTATTACGATAGAAGGTGCAAGATCAGATCACACAACTACGATAAAAGTAGTATCGGTATGGCTTCACAATCCCAATGAAGTCTTTAAGTCGTTAACCTGATTTTAGAAGAAGAAAACCAAAGGTTAAAGGAGAAACGACTCTAGCACGAAAACTAGTATCACATGTAAGGTGTGGGGATTAGTTTTGCACAATACTAGATGTCTCCTTTATATAGCCTTTCAAATCAGGGTTTTTCCTTAGTTACAAAGCAATCAATATTCACCGTTAGATGAAAACCTGATTTAGATTCAAGCTAATATTTCTCAACCGTTAGATAGAAAACTTAGCTTGTCATACACAAATGAGTATACGCTTCTAGGTTTGTTAACCGCACCCAAACGTGTACATTGTTGGTTCAACAATAGTCTACCCAAAGAGGTTAACCATATGAGCGTTTCATACCAACCATGTTCTTCTTCACCATAACTATTTCAATTGACTCAAATGAACTAGTTAAGAGAGTTGTTCAATTGCAAGGAAATATTATGTAACTACACAAGACACAATTGAAGCAAAGATGATTTGATTCACTCGAATCGGTTCATGAACTTTAATAGCCACGGTTTGCAAATGCATTCCTTAGTCTTTTAAGATTATGTTCAGAAATCATCTTTAGATTTATAACCTTCTCAAGTTCGCAAACTAGGTTCGCGGACTTAAGACACCGGATAGAGTTTACAAACTCCAGCAGAAATTCTCGGGTTCGAGAACTATGCCGGTTCGCGGACTGGGTTCGCGGACTTGGCTCACGCAAGTAGTTTGTTAACTCCAGCAGAAATTCTCGGGTTTGAGAACTTCGGCAGTTCGTGGAATGAGTTCGGATACTTGGCACTTGCCATACTTCCGGTTCTCTTGATCTACAAAGTTCGAAAATATCGGTTCAAGGAATCCATTGGTTATGTAATCTAAACTCTCATTCCAATCATTGAAACATTCTTAGAGGACGTTATATAGTTGTTACACTATTTCTCGTCAAAGCAATTTTCAAAGTGATTGAAACATTCATGACTTTCGTCACTAGGTAAAGATAAACTTGGTCGAAGCGAAAAGCTTACCAACACATATTTCGAGATATAGATAGGCGAGGATACTCGGCTCGAAATACCAAATGTGTATGATCTAGTCTATATATATAGCATACGACTTTTGTCTCAAAGAGTATAGGAGATAGAATAGATATACTTTTGAGTGACAGATAAGTTCAAGTCTCCACATACCTTTTTGTCGAGAAGTTCCACCGGTTCCTTGAGTAGACCTTCTACTTGCATGATGAATCTCCATGAAGTCCTTGATCTCAACTACACTTACTATCCTAGTCCGAGACTTAGCTATAAGAGACTAGAAATCAAGACTTATAGTTTTGATCACTAACATTGACAACACATGCTTGAGATAGCAACGCATGCGAGTTCGACCGAGCAATGCTCTAACAATCTCCCCCTTTGTCAATTTTAGTGACAAAACTATCAATACATATGGAATATAAAAAAGATAAAGAAACTTAAGTAGCTCCTATTCCACATGTCTAATCTTCAACATTCATCGAAATCTTCGTCACTTCCGAGTACTCCAATGATCCCAAAGGTTGTAAGTTTAGCATCACCGCTGTTGAAGATCCGTAGCTATAACAATGAGAAAGCATCGGTCTCGATCATTGTTATACAGTGTCATAGTATTATTACACAACGTCAAAGTTCAATTGTATCACAACTTCAACAATAATACTATGGTGATATGTATCAGTCCCCCTTAGTCAATACTCCATCTCACATGGAAACCACTCCCCCTTACATAATGACCCGAAGACCATATGTATTTGTAGTGTGAACTACATATTAATTCTCCCCCTTTTTGTCAATAAAATTGGCAAAGGTACAAGAACGGGATCATAATGAAATTTCCGTAAGAGACATTTCATGAGTGAGAGAAAGAAACACACATCATCTTATTTAGATGCAATCATATAGCCGAAGCTAACAACATTCATCAAGGAGTTTAAAGATACAAGATAACCCCTCTAAAACTCCACAGCTGCACACCCCTCAAGATATGACCATTAAGCACAAGTTCAAAAGAACTCTCCCCCATTAGATGTCATTCCCAAGGGAACAACAAGAGCGACCTTAAATTCCAAAGAAAATAAGGATTTTTATTGGACACCAAAACCATAAGAATGATTTTTATATCCAAAACTCAATCAAATTAATCACAAGTAAACCCATGATTAATTTAATCGGAATACATAATCAAATTAACCACAAAAGTGATCAATTTAATTCATTGTGCTCAACATAAGAAAACTTACGGAACATATGACTAACATAACCATTAGAAAATGATTAAGATAGCCGTTCATATACTCAACACAAGAAAAACTCATGGAATATATGAAAACTCAACTAGACTAATTACAAGAGATCCCATAATTAATCTAATTGGAATACACAATCAAACTAATCATAAATGTAATCAATTTAATTGTAATTTGTTTTGCTCGACATAATAGAACTTACGGAGCAATAACTAATAACCAAACAAGATGATTAATTTAGTTCACAAATGCTCAACATAAAGTATCTTACGGAACAACCAACCAAGCTAATCAAAAATTAATCAACTTAGTCGTATCGTGCTCAACATAAGACACATTATGGAGACTCACAGTATTACATAAAATATAGATCAGTGAAGATCAATACCGTGGAATACACAAGGATTCATTATATCTTCCATCACTATTTGCATAACGATATTTAATAGACATAATCCTTAGATACAAAATATTTTAACCTATCTTCCGTCAAGGGTTGACAATATAGGCTTAACTTTTGAATATGTCAAAAGTCTATTCATTCTTAAACCAATACATGAATACCGATCGTGAACGACTTTACTTTTGACAAAATATGGGACAATATAGTTCACAGACGTAAACACCGAAATCCTATAACAAGTTCCAATATAACAAAATCAAAAACATTGCAAAAAATCATCCTCCAAATAGTTTTAGAATTTTAAACCAAAAAACCTAAAAACAAAAAGATGAAAATAATAGCTATGTGTAGTCACAATCATCGCTATTCAAAGCATTAGTTATTCTTCAAACTAAGCCAAAAAGAAGACATACTAGGCAACAATGTCTTTGAGAAATTCTTTATCATTCCCGAACTCCTTGTCGTCAACAACCATTGGTACATAAGGTTCGTGAAGATAGGAGTTAATATCAACAAACCGTCTTGGCTGATGATGTCGAACCAGGGCTTTCTGAATTTCCAAAGATCTTAAAATGCAAGCTTTTATATCACGAATCTCCTTTCTTACCTCCTTCAACTCATCAAGAACATCGGAAAATTTCTGAGAGTTAGAAGGGACAGCCCTTGGCTTTCTTGTATTCCTCCCTTTTCTTTTCAAGGATGGAATTACTGGAGATTTTTATTTTTCCTTGATTGATGGCTTAACAATCATGTTGACATCCTTTCCGTCCAAAGACATGATGCTTATGAGAACAACTATAACGAACTGATTTTTGTGATTGGAATTCACAATCTCTACAAGCAGTCTTGGAATATAAAGAATATCAAAGAGGAAAAAGGAATGTAGGGTTCGAAACCTTTAAACAGGTTCGTGGACGTCCAACTCTAAACCCTATAAAGAGTAGAATTGTCGAAAGTAACTCTTCCTTTTATTTGATAAACAAAAAAGAATAAACCTAAGAAAACTTTTCCTAAAGCCTGTACATTCACAACCTTGTCTCTTTTGAACATGCACATGAGACAAGATTTACCAAACAACACAATTAATTTGTGCGGTGGTGAACAATGATTTTTACACCATTTTCCTCATGAGAGGAATCCTCTGACTTCTGTCTATCAAAGCGATTTGAACATACTTTCTTCTCAAATGGTTTTTTTTTTTTGTCTTTGGAAACTAACTTCTTAGTCGAAGATAAAATCCTACATACCTCAGCGGTCTTCTGAGCAAGTTTAAGCTTCCTTGCTAACTGATTTGCTATTCGTTGAAGTCTGTTGGCGTGCTTCAATTGATGTTTGTACTTGTAACATCTTGATAATTCATGACCCTTCTGAGAACAAAACGAGCACGTCAATCTTGGATAATAATCAGGCATCTGTGGTGCAACAGCAGCTAAACACACGGTAGATCCGGAAACATTACAGACAGGGTTTCCAAAGGTTGGGTCAATTGATTCTTCCAGCATGATTGGCTTCTTATCTTCACCGAAACCATCAAGATTGATATATGTATTGCTACCGTTATCAAAATCAATGTTTTCACATAGAAGACCGACACTTGATTTCCTATCTTCATCAGAATCATAGATCTCAGACATCTCATCAAGTGTTACAACAAGACCTTTGTTCCCAGTATATTTTCTACGATTTAGGCACTCGTTTGCAAAATGACCAAAACCTTTACACTTAAAGCACTGTGGCATATCCTCGTCATCAGCCTCGTCAGCATCCCTGTTTTAGGAGGGACGCGATTGTGAGGTTTATCTGACGACCTAGGTTTGTCTCTTGAAAATCATTTACTTCTCTTCAATAGAAGATCTCTAAACTGTCTTGTGATCAAGGAGACTGATTTGTCAAGATTTTCATCCGAAAAATCATCCTCAGACTGATCATCCTCAGAGACATACACTTTTACTTTTATCAAGTAATTTAGTGTTCCTTTGTGCTTTAAGGGCAACATCCTTTCCGATTTAGGATGTATGCTCATGATCAAAGATCTTTAGCTTTCCAACCAATGTATTTCTGGAAAGATTATCAAGGTTATTTCCCTCAATGATGGACTAACTCCGAAACATTCACTAGAGAATCAACTAGATAGTCAGACTCAATATCTCAAGGAGTTAATATCTCTCTCTTGTTTTGATTCACTCAAGCTAATATAAATCAGCGAGTCTATAATCAAACACAAGGAATAACTTGGACGGTACCAAAGACCAATGTCCAAGGATCAATCAATATCAATCAACCACCAAAGGTCGGATTTCCAATTGATTGATTCAAACACACAACCTGTATTATTTCAATTATATAAACAAATATAATGCGGAAATATAAATAACACAAACACCAGAATGTTGTTAACGAGGAAACCGCAAATACAGAAAAACCCCGGGACCTAGTCCAGATTGAATACACACTGTATTAAGCCGCTATAGACACTAGCCTACTCCAAGCTAACTTCGGACTGGACTATAGTTGAACCCCAATCAGTCTCCCACTGATCCAAGGTACAGTTGTACTCCCTACGCCTCTGATTCCACCAGGATACTGCGCACTTGATTCCCTTAGCTGATCTCACCCAAAACTAAGAGTTGCTACGACCCAAAATCGCAGGCTTTAACAATAAACAAATCTGTCTCACACAGCTTAGTCTATCAAAGGATCAATTTGTCTCCCACAGAAAAACCCTAAAAGTTTTTGTTCCGTCTTTTGATAATAATCAAGGTGAACATGAACCAATTGATAATCCGGTCTTATATTCCCGAAGAACAGACTAGATTAATCAATCACCTCACAACAATATTAATCGTATGGTAGCGAAACAAGATGTCGTGGAATCACAAACGATGAGACGAAGGTGTTTGTGATTACTTTTTATATCTTGCCTATCGGAGAACTCTCACGATCTCAAGCCAATCAATATGATTAAACTATTACGATAGAAGGTGCAAGATCAGATCACACAACTACGATAAAAGTAGTATCGGTATGGCTTCACAATCCCAATGAAGTCTTTAAGTCGTTAACCTGGTTTTAGAAGAAGAAAACCAAAGATTAAAGGAGAAACGACTCTAGCACGCAAACTAGTATCACACGTAAGGTGTGGGGATTAGTTTTGCACAATACTAGATGTCTCCTTTGTATAGCCTTTCAAATCAGGGTTTTTCCTTAGTTACAAAGCAATCAATATTCACCGTTAGATGAAAAACTAATTTAAATTCAAACGAATATTTCTCAACCGTTAGATCGAAAACTTAGCTTGTCATACACAAATGAATGTACTCTTCTAGGTTTGTTAACCGCACCCAAACATGTACATTGTTGGTTCCGCAATAGTCTACCCAAAGAGGTTAACCATATGAGCGTTTCATACCAACCATGTTCTTCTTCACCATAACTAGTTCAATTGACTCAAATGAACTAGTTAAGAGAGTTGTTAAATTGCAAGTAAATCTTATGTAACTACACAAGACACAATTGAAGCAAAGATGATTTGATTCACTCGAATCGGTTCATGAACTTTAATAGCCACGGTTTGCAAATGCATTCCTTAGTCTTTTAAGATTAAGTTCAGAAATCATCTTTAGATTTATAACCTTCTCAAGTTCGCAGAATGGGTTTGCGGAATTAAGACACCGGATAGAGTTTACAAACTCCAGCAGAAAATCTCGGGTTCGAGAACTACGCTGGTTCGTGGACTGGGTTCGCGGACTTGGCGCACGCAAGTAGTTTGTTAACTCCAGCGGAAATTCTCGGGTTTGAGAACTTCGGCAGTTCGCGGACTTGGCACTTGCCATACTTCCGGTTCTCTTGATCAACAAAGTTTGAAAACTTCGGTTCAAGGAATCCATTGGTTATGTAATCTAAACTTTTATTCCAATAATTGAAACATTCTTATAGGACGTTATATAGTTGTTACACTATTTCTCGTCAAAGCAATTTTCAAAGTGATTGAAACATTCATGACTTTCTTCACTAGGTAAAGATAAACTTGGTCGAAGCGAAAAGCTTACCAACACATATTTCGAGATATAGATAGGCGAGGTATACTCGGCTTGAAATACGAAATGTGTATGATCTAGTCTATATATATAGCATACGACTTTTGTCTCAAAGAGTAGGAGATAGAATAGATAGACTTTTGAGTGACAGATAAGTTCAAGTCTCCACATACCTTTTTGTCGATAAGTTCCACCGGTTCCTTGAGTAGATCTTCTACTTGTATGATGAATCGCCATGAAGTCCTTGAGATCAACTACATTTACTATCCTAGTCCGAGACTTAGCTATAAGAGACTAGAAATCAAGACTTATAGTTTTGATCACTAACACTGACAAACATGCTTGAGATAAAAACGCATGCGAGTTTGACCGAGCAGTGCTCTAACAGGATCTATTGTGGACACTTCAGGGAGTTCATGGAATTGTGGGTTATGAAGAACTTCGCAAAGATGCTATGACATCTCCAATATCTCAAGAAAGTTCAACCTTGAAGGCTGTTACGACCTTTACATATGTCCCAACATTCACACAATAAAACAATTGAAATCCTGACGAAAAAACTTTTTATATTGTGATTGTTGTCAAAAGCGTATGTATTCCATGGAGATATGTTTCAAACTCAGTAGTCGTCCACAATGGAAGAATGATCATATGAGAAAGGGCTATTCTAGTGGCAGTGTTAGAGGAGTACAAGGAGGTCGCAATGGTGTCACAAAAGCATACTACACAACTAATAAGGAGGAATTTCAACCTACATAACCAATGCTTCTCCTTAGCCATCTCAAGCCCATATAGAGCCAATGATAAAAGAGGATATTGTCATCCAAGGAGAATTCTGTTGGATCTACTTTTATGTCTCAATCAGGTAACAAAGGAACTTTTGATAATGCATATAGATCCATTTGTAATAAATCTATGGATTTTCGATAGTGGAGCAACTGATCACATGTCTACCAAGTTTAACATGTTTTCCACTTATAATCCCAATCCCAATTAACCGTGTATCTTGACAACTGTTGGATCTCCAAACATTGTTTCCGGTGAAGGGAATATCCCAATAACTAGCTCTATGTCCCTTTCTACGATGTTATATGTCCCAGATCTCTCTTGCAATTTTCTTTCCATCAGACAGATAACCAAAACGGTGAAGTGTAGTGTTCCTTTCTTTGATACACATTGTGTTTTTCAAGTTCGCACAAGGAAGAAAATTGGTATGGTTAAGGAGGGAGGGGAACTTTACAACCTGAATTGCAAAAGAGCAACAAGAGAGCATCACAAGAGTTTATAAATCAACAAGTGAATCTAGTTCGAAGAACAAGTATGGTTGTGGGATAAACGATTATGACATTCTTCTTTTCGGTATTTGCAAAGGTTATTCCATATGCTGTTTTCAGAACTTGATATATCTAAATTTCATTGTGAAGCATGTGAACTAGCTAAACATCACCGTGTCCCATATCATTTAATCATGAATATAAGTGTGTCTCCTTTTGCTGGCCTACATAGTGATGTTTGGGGTCATTCATGTGTCGTTACTTCTTGTTGTTTTCGTTGGTTTGTTACTTTAATTGATGATTATTGATGAGTGTGTCGGGTTTTTTATTGAAAGATAAGAGCGATGTCCATGTTGTCTTCAAGATCTTTCATAATTTCTTTCTTACCCAGTTTAACAACAAAAAATCAAGTGTTAAGATCTGATAGGAGCGGTTAGTATCTAAAGCAACATCTTTCTTCTTAATTGATTTTTTGGAACATGACACTGTCAACCCAACCTCTTGCACTGATACCCATGAGCAAAATGGAGTTGTTATGCGAAAAAATCGCTACTTATTAGAAGTCACTAGTTGCTTGTTACTCCAAAATGAGGGTGCATAATATGTATTGACGTGATGCTATCTTTACTACAACACAACTGATTAACAATATGCCTTCTCGAGTTTTGAGTTTTCAAACACCCGCTGTGCTCCTTTCTCTTGGACTTTCCTCTCAACCTCATGCTCCTCTCAAGTGTGTTTTCACTATACCGTTTTATGGCATTAGCAACCTACCATAGCTGTTGCTGAAGGAGTTTGCAATAGGCATTTGCCGTCGCTAAACGTCTCAAACTTTAGTAACGGCCTAACTCTGTTGCGAATCTCACAACAGATGAAAGCCGTTGCTAAAGATTTTAGCAACATGAAAAAGGCTCAGAATGAAGCCACGGCTTTGATTCTAAGCCACAGCTCAGAAAATTATGTTTCTCAATGTATCTATCTGTTAACTCAACATGTCTATCAACTCAGCACAAAAATCAATATAAAAGAAATTATCATCATTCAGTAGTCCTAAAATTACAAGGATAAGTGACAAAATTAGAGCACGTTTACTTCAGATTTCAAAACCAACATTGATATAAAGTCCGCATATCTGTTCCCTACATGGAATCAAGTTCCCATATTCTAGTACATAATACAAAGTCTTTAACAACAGTAAGAGTACAAACCATTAGGCTCTCTTGAAGTGCTAATTATTTTGCTGATTCAATAGATTCATCACTAGATACCTGTTGCATAAAGTGATGTTTAAATCTCACAAAAGAAGAAAAAATGGTTTTATACAAGTAGAAAGGAATTAGTAAAGATGAGGTATATGATTGCACTAAACATGAATCGGTAAGCTATCATTTGTCGAACGACGACAATGAACACACTTAAATTTTGGTAATGAATAAGCAAATGATTTTAGTCCCTCATGAGATGACTACTATATAAGTAATGTAGATACCAAACCTAAGAAATGAAGTAGAGATTTCAATCTCCAGTTCATAAATTATTGAGACAAAACCGCCACTCACAGATTACCATTAACATGATAAAAACGATTCAGATACAGTTCTGTTTGAACCAGACAATATGTCCAACTTATAAGTACAAAACCACAACGGGGAAATTAAAAATAAGGCGGCGTAATGCACCTGGCTGGCCCTAATGATCATCAACGTCAACAAGTTGAGTCGACACCTGCAAATGATCACCTCGTCAAAACTCAGGGACAATCAATCTTATCCTTGCCATAGAATGGAAATATTAAAATACTCCACCAAGGTTTTCAGAATAACGTTAATTTCACAAGTAAATGATCTCAAACAATGGGGATAAAACTGATACGGCCATGTAGTTCCTAACAACCCAGCAAAAATGGCCTATCTAAAAACTTGCAGCCCTATGACAAGTTTATAAGATCATGAACACACATAAAGTACCATCTCTACAAAATTTTTGAAGGCATTCTAGATAAATGTTATAATCCATAATATTGAAAATGAAAAGACAGGTTATTTCATGAATGCATCAGAAATAGTAAAGTAAATTGAGATGGAATTTCCTCTTGAAAACTGTTATTATTAGAATCCTGCAGAAACCATGCAATACTGAGAACTGATATAGAACACTGCAGTCTAGAACTCTTAGGTATGCAACATTTGTTTGAATGGAACTTACAGAATTTGGATACTTCTGATATTCCCGAATTCGGCCGGCATAGGACCATTGAGATGGTTCTTACTCAAATTCCTAAATGTGATAAACGCACAAGTCAAAGTATTTCCCTTGAAAAATGCACAAGTTAACTAAAGAGCAGGGCAGTTTTACTTACAAGGTAAGGAGATGCTGTAGATCACCAACAGAAGATGGCACCCGTCCTGAAAAATTATTGCTCGAAAGATCCCTGCAATCAAAACATAAATAAGTTAGCTTAGAGAAACTCTCCCATATCTAGGATCTTTAGACTTGCAATGTGTCAAGATTTATAATTATCCCAAGCTCAAATGTTTGCATCCACATCCATACATGGTAAAAGTACTGCCAAATAAACAAGTAAACAGATTAGTACAGAAAGTCATTTTTGTGCTAGTCAATCAAGTAGACCACGTTCAAATTAAAGCAATTGCGGAGTTTGATTTAAAATTGCCAGTTTTAGCAAAGGGCACAACACGCAACTGGGTTAGACCAGTAGTCTTGCTAAACTAATTTAGGTAACACTCAGGAGTAAAAGACAAATAAATGAACTTTCATGTGAGTAGATGATTGCACATACCATGGGAGGCATAAAATTTTCTCTAGAGCACCCTCTTCGCACCATAGAAAAATAAGGGGCTTGCACTCCAGATCCCTCGAAAGATTCCTGCTGAGTCACGACAACTGCCTTGTCCAAACCAACACTTTGCACAGGCCTGATCTATGGCTTTGGATCAGGGTAATAGAATTTCTATTCAAAAAGGTTCAGCACGTTACGCATAGTGCATTGGTAATACCTGGCTTAATATCAGTTGGTTTAGCATAAAGCCATTGAGGAGACAACATTATGATGTTGTCTGAAGCTTGATCTGTAACATACACAACAAAATAGTCCAAGTAAAACATCTTTCAAAACCATACACACAGACAAGAAAGTAGAAAGAAATGACCAATGACCCTATGCAGGATTATCTCTTTTTCGTCAAAAATACTCATAAGTTTCTAAAACATCACTTCGTAAAAATACTCATGAACATATAATAGGCAAGGGAACATATGGAAATAACCTTTTGAATCATCAAGAAAGCCGATAAAGATTTTCCAAAACTTATTACCATCAAAATTTTCTATTGCATCATCATTCTCCTCGTTCAGAAATTCTGACTCAACCTGTATTAACAAAAGAAACAGTGTAAAGCATGGAACTAGCAACCAAGAGAGATAAAATAAAGGATCGCCTAACAAAGTTAGCCAGGGAGAATCCCTGATTTTAGGATAATGAATTTGCGATAATGAATATGAGGGTGGAAGCATCTATCTTCATGTAGACAAATCTACACTATCCCCAGTAGCCAACATGAAAAAGGAGACATTATCTGTGTGACATAATGATCCCGAAAGTATTCATACACAGCCAACCGAAACAGTAGCACCAACATTCCACCAGAAACTGCAAACTCGCAAGCTTATGCAAAATTTGGAACAACATTACGATGAGACCATTAATGATAAAGAATCATATCTTGGAAATTCAAATCCGCATATTATCTTACTCTGAGCACAGCAAGTAGGCAAGTTGAATCAAGTCAGGCAAACAGTCAAGGTGAATCCAATTGATAAGATTAACAGAATTAATTAAGAGATCAAAGATAGGATTCATACCCTTTTCTCTACACCCTTTTCAGCATCCACTTCATCACCTTCCTACAAATATCACAATTACAATTGCAATCACAATCAATAAAATCAAAAAAAAAAAAAAAAAAAAATTAGACCAAAAGAAAGAAAAAAAATTGATTGACCCACTTACCGTAACATCCTCAGCTGGTTCTTCCTTCTATTTGTGAGTTCATGAAATCAATTCAAAAAGCTCAAAATCACAGAAAATTGGAAACCCTAATTGAAAACTTTGGTGAAAATAAGAAAGAATAGAGAGTTGCCCATATCACCAAAATTTCTCCAGAGCAGATCCAGGTTTAAAGAAAGAGTTCTCCAGAGCAGATCCAGATTTAAAGAAAGAGAGAAGAAATTTTTTGTGTCTGGGAAATGAGATAAAGAGTAATAGAGAGGGAAAGATAAACCCGCTGCTCTGAAGTTGAAAAAGAAATTTTATTCATAGTGTTACCGACCACACGAGCATACGGCATGTGTGAAATGCCCTCCGTTTTCACAAGGGAAAACGAAGTTGCTACAGATTAGCAACAGAACTAATTAGCAACGGAGCTAATAATGTTGATAATCTGGATTGCTAATACGCAAAAATGGTGTAGTGTTTATTAGGATGCTCAGTTACTCAGAAAGGATACAGGTGTTATCATTGGTGTGTCGGATGTGACCACCTGGGCTAATCTTTTTTTGGTCTATTGTCTATATGGATGACATTTTAATGACAGGGGATGATGTAGAAGAAATGTGGAAGGTAAAATCTTATTTGGCCAAAGAATTTGAGATAAAGGGCCTAGGAGACTTGTGCTACTTCGTATGAATCGAAGTGCATATCAAAAAGGGGAATTTATGTCTCCAAAAGGTAGTATCTTCTGGATATTCTAGACGAGACAGGGACGTTTGCGGCAGGCCTATTAACACACTAGTAAAACCAAATCAGAAGTTGGGAGAATACACTAACGACATTCCAGTGGATAAAGAGAGTTAACAAAGATTAGTGGGAAAAATTAATTTAATTGTCTCACACTCGTCCTGATATCGCATACCGCATGACTGTTGTAAGTCAGTTTATGCATGCTCCACGACAGACACGTATAGATACATTGTATCAAATACTTCACTACAAAAGTCTGCACCAACAAAAGGGTTGTTATTTTCGCATAATAACCACATAGAGGTTGAGGCATACACTGATGTGGATTGGGCAGGCTTCGTGATTGATCGTATGTCTACCTCTGGATATTGTTCATTTGTCGAAGGAACCCTTGTAACCTGACGTAGTAAGAAGCAATCAGTTGTATTTAGGTCTAGTGAATAAGAATATCTTAGAGTTATGCCTCAAGGAGTTTATGAGTTCTTATGGTGAAAAATACTGTTGGAAGAGATGGATGGAACCTTACAGGTCTTATGAAGTTATACTGCGACAAAAAGAGCTAGCTGCCATCAGTATTGCTCATAATCCAGTCCACCACGACAGAACCAAACATGTGGAAGTGGATATACATTTCATCAAAGAGAAATCAAATGAAGGAGTCATTAGCACTCCCTTTGTCAGAACTGAAAAATCAGATTGCAGACATTCTGACAAAAGGAGTTCCAATTCGACCATTCAACTATTTCCTTGACAATCTAGGTATGCTGGATATCTAGCGCACCCATTTTAGGGGGAGTGTTGATATATGAGTTTCATGGTTAAGTTACATTATATAGTGCAGTCTAATATGTGCTCACAAGATAATGTTGAATCTAGTCTGTGCACATATGTTTGTGTAGTGTAGAAATAGTGTACAACAATTCATGAGCAATGTAATCTAGATATAATGGCCAATAAGGATATACTTGTAATTGCACATATTCAATGTATAAAAGAGAGGTTTCCTGTCTGAATGGTTCAAACTTCCATCTATTCTCTCTTTTCACGTATACTACAGTGACATCAGGCAGAGTGAAGATTTCACTTGTGGTTTTTTCTTTCAACTTATACTAGTACTAAATAAGGATGCATGGACCTGTCGAGAACTATGAGGCCAAAATGGTTTCCTGCAAACTTTTTTCAGGCTAACTGGGATGTGGTGGGGAAGGACATTACCATTATGGTCCAAAATTTCTCCACCTATGGTTTCATCCTGAAGGAAATGAACTCCACTTTCATATCTATCATACCAAAAATAGATAACCCCACAACTCCTTCTCACCTCAGACCCATATCCTTATGTAATACTACATACAAAATCATTTCAAAACTTCTTGCCCAAAGACTTAAACCTCTCCTTCCTAAGCTCATTTCCCCTTTTCAGTCTGCTTTCATTCATGGCAGACAAATATTAGATAACATAGATATTGTTCATGAGCTCATCCACCATATGAAAACCAGAAATGGAAAGAAAGGCTCCAATGGTATTATGGGTATAAAAATTGACATGGATAAATCTTTTGATAGAGTCAGTTGGGATTTCCTCATGCACATTTTGACTCAAATCGGGTTCTGTTCCAAGTGGCGCAATCTCATACACCAATGCATATCCACCACCAATCTTGTTGTCTTAGTCAATGGCTCACTGGAAAATTCTTCAAACCCTCCAGGGATCTCAGACATGGTGATCATCTCCCTCCCTATTTGTTTCTCTTCTTCATGGAAGCACTTTCTTTAAGCCATATTAATGATGATGCTCAAAACCTTATACAGTAGAACCTTTTTACAAGAATATCTTAGAGACTATAGAAAAATATTCTCTTATATGGAGGTTATTCTTATATGGCGGTCTTCCTTGAATACATCATTCTTTTTGTTATATCCCTATTTGTAAAATTAAACAAAATTGTAAGTCATGTATTACTTTTACTGGTATTAATTTTACAAATTCTACCTAGGAAATTTTAATACATACGCATAGAAAACATCATAGTTTACCCCGGTAATAAAAGTACTGATTAATTTTTGTTTAATTTTACAAATAGGGATATATGAAGCTTGTTATATAACATAATCTGCAAAAAACTCAACCACGACACATAAAAATTTATTGAGTTGAGCAAAACAAAGCATTAAACCTATGTAGAAGTAAAAGGTTCTTGCAAAATTGTTATAAGAATTTGTTCATCTTAAACTGTGATGTATTACAAGACATGTATTATTTATATCACAAAGTCACTTATTCTTATATGGAGGTATGTTCATTAAGACGGGATCGGAAAAAAATATGACTTATTCCAATATGGAGTTTATTCTTAAATACAGCTGGCCCAATTGGGGACCAGAAATTTTTATTCTTATATGGATGTTATTTCTATATGGAGTATTCTTATATAGAGGTTCTACTGTACATGGTACCAAGCTCAGTGAAACTTCTCCTTCCATTAGCCACCTCCTATTTGCTGATGATTGCATGATCTTCTGTAAATCTAATCTAGAGGAATGCACTAACTTAATCAAGATGTTTCATGACTTCAGTCAAACCTCTGGGCAAATGATCAACTTCTCCAAATCTGACATTTTCTTTAGAGAGAATACATTAGCAATTTTATGAATGTCCAAAGGATTGACATAAAGGATAAATACTTGGTTCCCCTCTATTTACAAATAAGAGTAAATTCAAGCATTCTTGTATTGATAAATTTAAATTTAGATTAGCTGGATGGAAGTCCGATCTGTCAGTTGCTGGGAAAGTCACCATGATTCAGTCAGTTACTTCCACCTCAAGTATCTACCAAATAAACTGCTTCTAGCTTCCAAAAACCACTTGCAAAGAGATAAATGTTATTCAAAGATATTTCTTATGGAACAAAGAACAAGATAAGCCAAAAGGCTTGTACTACATTTCCTGGGATGCTGTTAATAAACCAAAAGAGCTAGGAGGTCTGGGATTCAAAAATATGGAGTATTTTAACAATGCTATGATTATAAAAATTACCTGAAGATTGATCTCTGAACCTTCTTCTCTGTGGTCTTGCTTTATGAAGGCTTCTCACTTTCCTAACCAAGATGCTATCATAATGGATACTAAACCTAACCTTCTGACTCTTGGATATGGAAGGGAATTCTTGAAGGCATTGTTAATATTCAAAAGTACTACATCTGGAAAGTTGGAAATGGAACCAAAATTCATATCTGGAAAGATAGATGGATAGAAGGTCATAAAGATATCTTAACCAAACTTACTGATTTCCATTGTACTCTAAGTACATTTAATCAACTTCTCAACTCCTCTGGTCATTGTAACACTAGCACTTTGGCTCTATGGGTCTCTCAGGATATTCAAAATTCCATTCAACTCACTTCTCACAATATTGAGAGGGATGATCAGATCATTAGGAGCCTATCTACCAAAGGGATTTTCTTTGTTAAATCTCTATATGACAAGAAAATCACTGACAAGTATGCCAATGATCCTACTTCTCCCCCTTGGGGGAAGATATGGACCATGGATACCTCTCCAGGTATTCATCTGGAAATGTTCTCATTTGATTCTTCCAACTAACGCCAAAACTGCTAACATTCTCGCTTATATTGATCATATTAACTGTGCTCAGGAGGATATCACTCATGTTCTGAAATCTTGCCCTGCAACTTCTGCAGTCTGGATAAAGCTCTTTGGCATCAGTCATCAACTATTTAGTAGTTTTTCCTCTTTTCATGAGTTTACCCCAAATAATCCTATTGTTAATTGGAATGAAACCTTTGCTACTACCTGCTGGTTTATTTGGAAAACAAGATGTGATCTTGTTTTCAGAAACATTACTCCCTCTGCTGATACTACTATTAGAGCATTGCTCGGTCAAACTCGCATGTTTTTCTATCTCAAGCATGTTTGTCAATGTTAGTGATCAAAACTATAAGTCTTGATTTCTAGTCTACTATAGATAAGGTCTCGGACTAGGATAAAAAGTATAGTTGAGCTCAATAACTCCATGGAAATCATCATACAAGACGAAGGACTACTCAAGGAACCGGTGGATCTTCATCGACTAAAAGGTATGTAGAGACTTGAACTTATCTATTAGTTAAAAGTCTATTTATCTCCTATATTGAGACAAAAGTCGTTTTGCTATATAGACTTAGATTATACACATTTGCTATTTAGGGCCGAGTTTATCTCGCCTATCTATTTCTAGAAATATGTGTTGGTAAGCTTTCGCTTTAGCCAAGTTCATCTTTACCTAGTGACGAAAGTCATGACAAGTTTCAATCACTTTGAAAATTGCTTACTTTGACGAAAAATAGTTTGTGAATAACAACTATAGAATATCAACGTCCTCTAAGAATGTTTCAAATGATTGAAATGAGAGTTTAGATAAATAACCATTGGAGTATATAAGCATTGTTGTGGAAGCACATATATGTATAAGTCCTTATTCCTTGAACCGAAGTTTGTGAACTTTATTGATCAAGAGAACCGGAATAGTGGCGTGAGCCAAGTCCGCGAACTATGTCCGCGAACTGGTGGAAGTTCTCGACCCGAGAAATTCTGTTGGAGTTTGTGAACTCTGTCCGGGAAATTAAATCCGCGAACTTGAGTCGTTATATCTAAAAACGATGTTTGTGAACTTATTCTTATATAAACTAAGGAATGCAAATTTCAAATCGTGGCTATATAGTTCATGAACCGATTCGAGTGAATCAAATCGTTTTTGCTTCAATTGTGTCTTGTGTAGTTACATAAGATTTCCTTGCAATTGAACAAATCTGTAACTAGTTCATTTGAGTCACTTGAACTAGTTATGGTGAAGAAGAATATGGTGGATATGAAAGTGATCATATAGCTAACCATTTGGTTGACTATTATTGAACCAACAAATGTACAAGTTTGGGTACGGTTACACAAGCCTAGAAACGTGCATTTCATTTGTGTGTAACAAGCTAGTTTTCGATCTAACGGTTGAAAGATATTAGCTTGAATCTAATCAGGTTTTCATCTAACGGTGAATATTGAATGCTTAGTTACCAAGATAACATTGATTGCAAACCCAGATTTGAAATACTATATAAGGGAGAACTCTAGCAACTGGGAAACCTAATCCCCACACCTTCTGTGTGATACTAGTTGTGCAAACCTAGAGTCGATTCTACTTTAACCTTTGGTTTCTTCTTCTAAACCAGGTTAACGACTTAAAGACTTCATTGGGATTGTGAAGCCAGAATGATACTACTTTTTTGTAGTTGTGTGATATGATCTTGCTGTTTCTATCGTACGAGTACAATTGTAATAATTGGTTTGAGATTGATATCTCCGATAGGCAAGATATAAAAGTAATCACAAACACTTCGTCTCATCATTTGTGATTCCGTAATATCTTTTTTTGCTGCGTCGATTAAGATTATTGTGAGGTGATTGATAATACTAGGCCGTTCTTCGGGAATATAAGTCCGGTTTATCAATTGGTTCCTGTTAACCTTGATTTATCAAAATACGGAACAAAACTCGTAGGTATATTCGTGGGAAACAGATTTATGTATTACCGTAGACTTTTCTGTGTGATACAGATTTGTTTATTAAAGTCTTCGACTTTGGGTCGTAGCAACTCTTAGTTATGGGTGAGATCAGCTAAGGGAATCAAGTACGTTGCATACTGCTGGGATCAGAGACGTAAGAGCATAATTGTACCTTGAATCAGTGTGAGATTGATTGTGGTTTAACTACAGTCCAAACCGAAGTTAATTTGGAGTAGGCTAGTGTCTGTTGCGGTTTAATATAATGTGTGTTCAATATGGACTAGGTCCCGGGGTTTTTCTGCACTTGCGGTTTCCTCGCTAACAAAATTCTGGTGTCTGTGTTATTTCTTTTCCGTATTATATTTTGTTATATAATCGAAATATTACAGGTTGTGCGTTGTTCAATCAATTAGAATATCCGACCTTTTGGTTGTTGATTTAAATTGATTGACACTTGGATATTGGTCTTTGGTACCATCCAAGTTATCTCTCTAGTATTTGATAAAGACTCGCAGATTTCTATTTGCTTGAGTATATATCAAATCGAGAGATTGAGATATAAACTCTTTGATATACTTTTTATCTAGATTGAGTCTGACTGTCTAGTTGATTCTCTAGAAAGTATATTGGAGTTTGTCCATATAGACTGCTAAGCGAAATATTGGGTGTGGTTGTTGTACCCCCACTTTTTCAATTGGTATCAGAGCAGGAAAACACGTTCAAGACCTCAAAAGTATGTGTTTGTGGCGACCTGACTCTATGGACAAGAGTAATATTCAGAGACTCTCGTGTGAGCTTCAAAGTCTTGAAGCTTCTGAGGAAAGCTTCATCTCCTGTTCCTTGACTGAATCTGCATTCGACTGGGAAAAATCTCTTGATGAGAAGTTGGATGAAATTTCGGATGACAGTGATTCATAAGAAGGAAAAAGTATCGATGAGGAAGTCTTTCAATATATCAAGATGTTTGACCATGCTTTGAAAGAAAAGAAGTCAACAACTTGCTTGAGTAAGTACATGACTTCCCTTTGTCAATAAAACAGAAAATTGAGAAAACTCTTTAAAGGATATGATGGTAGATATAATCTCCTAAAATCTATCGTTAAAGATCGTGAATAAGATGTACGCACAAAAAGGTCTGAATGTGATAATTTTCTCCGAAATCTCTTTGTGTTGAAAGAAATACTTGCAGAAGCTGAAGAAAGATATGACTCTCAACAAAAATGTTTTGATGACAAAGAACTCATTCTTCTTGCCAAAGGAAAATCCTTGGAGACTGACCTTGCAACTGCTCTTGATAAAGTGAAATCACTGGAAGAGAGTCTAAGAAGATTCAATTCTAGCTCTACAAAATTGTTTTCTATGATTGGAGCATGTAAAGAACATCGTGATACACGTGGTCTGGGCTATAAAAGAATAGACGCTCCAAAAACTAGTAAGATCAATTTCGTTAAAGCTATTGATAATTCTTCATGTGACAAACCGTTTGCAGCTTATAATGTGTCTAAAAACAAGGATTGTGCTCCTTCTAAATCTGACATGAGAACAACTAAGAATAATTCCTTTAACTGCTATTATTGCAGAAATAAAGGACATTCTGAGCGAAAATGTCGTTTTCGTTTAAGGAATAAAAAACTTCACAACATTCTTGCATGGGTGTCTAATGAAGTTATTAAACCCGTCTCTCATATTGTTGGAGTAAAAGGCATTGTTGACAATCAAGAAAAATACTGTGATAAGTCTTTTCTTAATTGTGCATTTGAAACAAAAAATGCCGACAATGGTAGAAGGAAGAAAGGCAGTAGAGCAACTGACTTCTTAAATAACTCTGAAAAGAGAAGAAGGCATAGGAAAAAGAAAGAAAGGTCGAATTCCTTGTCTCACCTTGAAAAAGGTTGCATATCCAAGACTCCTGCTCCAGATTACATTCATATCAATAATCGAGTCTCAGAGCTTAAGATCAACATAAACAGACTCAAACGGAGCATCAAAAGGACAAGGAAAGCAGCTAACTCAAGTACTTCTTGTTTTTCTCTTGATAAAACTTCCTCAAGAAAGTCAAGTGTTCCTTCTGTAAATCCTCTTGAAGGAGAAAAAGAAGTTGTCAGCATTGGTGAGCAAAATGCTCATCTAAACACAACATGATAGCTATTGAATGCATCATTCTTCTTGTAGTTAAGAAGGATGCTCATAGTCTCAAGAAGTGTGTCTTGAGAAGTGCTGTCAAGGTTGTATGTTTTACTTTCTTGTTTTTTTTTGTTTGATCTTTAAAATCTGTTGAGCTTCGCTCCAGTTTTTCTCTTGTAGATAATCATTATCATTCGTCCTTGAGAAAATTACCTGTTTGCAAGTTGGTTCTCAACTATTAGTCTTGACATACGAACTTTGTTCTCCTTCCTTTTGGTCACACCTTAAGGTCGTGACCACCAGTGCACGAACTCCTGACCCACACAAACGTGTACAAGTCCTCCTAGGGTTTTCCATGGAGCTTATTTATACACTTGTGCGTCATCCCTTGTTACACTGTTCTGAAAGGTCAAAGGGTCTTACCAATTTTAGTTGTGCACAATGAATGGAGGAAACGAAGATGATGAAGTCAAGAAGGGGAAGACTATTGAGTTTCACGAGAATCCTGTTTTTATAACATGCTATCATGCCATTGATCATGAAAACAAACTACCAGTTCAGATGTCATCACAACTGGTAGGAAATCTTCTACGAGATTTTGTAGTCGTACATGAACAACTCGGAATCGTAAACTGAAGAAAGTAAAACATACAACCTTAAAAAGTTTTTGAATTTAAAGAGATGAAGTGCCCCAAATCGTCTGTGGAGTGTAAATAACAAATGCCCAACTGAGGTGACCCTTAGTAATTGGGTTGCCCCTTAACCAAAATGAGAGTCCGAATAACAAATGTCCTCCGGGGATGCCCCGCATAATTTTTCGAGCAGATCTTTCCAAAAATGTTTATTTCCTAAAAATACATAAAAACACAATATTAGTACAAAAATAGAGTTCCAACAATACGTACATTGAGGAAAAATTAGACACAAAAATGTGTCTATCAAATACCCCCAAACTTATTATTTGCTAGTCCTCGAGCAAATCTAATCTAGAAAGTAAAATGACTACACTTAGCACGTGCAGCAAGCCGTTAAACCACTAGGTGGCCCTAGTGGCGGAGTGTTGTCTCCGGAGGGTTTACCAGAGGTGTACCCACAAAACCTTTACTCCAGACCCTAGCTATCTACAACGAACCTTGGAAGGAACTAAAGAATCTCCTTGGTTGGATTACAATCACTGACTACTGGAGGAAGTACCCTGATGCGAAATTCCAATTGTTGTACACGAGTTTACACTCAAGCATACTAAAATTCATATAAAGTGACAGAGCTCTACTCAGATAGTTGCACTATGGACATCATATTCGGAGTCAAACTAATCATATGGATAGAAAAAGGAGATGGAAATAGAAAAATGTAGATGGTTTTGATGTTAACCAAATGATCGACGTTTCACATATCTTTCTGAAGGCCACTGCCAGAATGAACCTATCCTAATGGACTGAGATACTGGTATGACTAATATCAACACAACTGGCATATACAAGGGAACCAGTGGTCAATAACTTAAATCTAGATCAACAAACTGGCAAATACAAGGGAACCAGCAGTTGACTAAACAAAACAATAACCATTTTTTTTTAACTTAACGGCATGAATAGATCTTTTTGATCCAAGCGCATGCTTCTTGTCAGCAGATTACACGATAGTTCCCACGGGTCCTGCATTCCACGCTTGCTTAGGCGATGGAAACAGGGAGAACACACGCATATTGCTATCCAAGTGTTAATACCTATTCCGAATGGTCTAACTGGTCCAGTCTTTTTTTTTTTAGTAACTCAGTCACTCTAATTCACCCTAGCACTGGTAACAACTTGAATCGTGTGCCCCACCTAATCACTTAGAGAAACATAGTTTAAAATGAAAAAAAATAAAAAAAAATGAAAAGGACTCAATGAGATATGGTGAAACTATCATGTTATTTCTAACACCTGAGCTCTGTGCTTTTATGAATAGACTCTTTCGATGTTTCCATCTAATCAGATTGGTTCCTCAACTCCTATAACCAAGATGTTCCCATCCACTTAGATTGGTTAGTGCAAACCTTAATAGGCATAAATTTCTAGGCTCTGGAGTTTAATAATTGCAACTAAAAAGTTTCCCCCATACCCCCAAACTTAAATCTAACATTGTCCCCAATGTTATAAAGATGAAACTAAAAGCATGAACAAGGAGAAACTGTTACCATTTGAAGCGAAAGAGTTAAGGAAAGATATTACCGTATTGCATGAGCATGGGGTACCTCCCAAGAAGTGCTAAGTTTAAAGTCTTCACCCAGACTTAGAAAAGGATTGGTCAACTCGAACCATAAAGTAACAGTTGAAATAACTGTGGGTCTTCAAAACCAAATAGAGCTGACCATAGGAAACTGCAGTGAACCAAGAAAATGGGCAAGAATAACATGCCCTTACCTAGTTTCCTGAAAACTATCGCTAATTGCGGTTCAGGTTCAGGTTCAGGTTCTATGAAAGGGTCTAAATAGAATATTTTCATTGGCTGCGTTTCTTCATAGATGGGATCCGAATCACTAGGTCTTAGAGTCTGTAAAAACTCAAATACGAACTTAGAATCACGAAGTAATAACCTAAATAATTGCGGATCCTCTAAGTCAATCAGATATGACTTACATAGTTGACCACAGTGAGAGTAGTGGTCATTCTTAGGAAAATGTGTCGATTCTATTAACCTAAAATACTTAGGCTTAGTCTCAGAACTTAATATTCGACTCATTTGAAACGTTCCCACAGTTGGAAGAAAACTATTTGGTGGGAAAACAAAGTCAATCTGGGTATCATAGCCTGGCCAAACCACATCAACCAGAGGATGGGTTTCTAATAACTGAACTCCTTCATGGACATCATTAGGCTCGGGAAAACGAGTATGAAGGTAATCTTGTAAAATGGTCGAGGCACAGATATCAAGTCCTAAGTGTGGGGACTTTCTGAGAGTTAAAAGTAAGGCACTAGGGAAGTGATAATCACCCCCAAACTTAGAGTTTTCAGTGTCTCTAGATAGACCTCTAATTATTTCTTGAATTTCCGTATCTTCAGAGTCCTTAAAATATTCAAGAGATTCTTCTAAGTTATTATCAGGTAGTGCATCTTTACTCATCTCTACGGGTCTATCTTCTTCTTCCAAGACTATTGTTTCTAAGTCGCTAGACTCTAAAACAGTATTTTCGAATTGAACCCGTTCCTCTAAACCACTATCGGCTTCGTAATCAAAAGGAAAAACTACATCGTCTAAAACGGTGGTATCCCTAATCAAATCCTCGTACTTTTGAATAGGTGAATAATCATAAAAATTATTTGGATTTGAACTATAAATAATATAATCACTATACAGCTCAATTGGATTACTAGATTCCTGATCACTATGCCTACATATTTCAGATTCTTCATTACTGCTATCCTCATCATCATAGTACGAAGATGATTGAACCTTATCTAAATAAGTAGTGTCTTTTATTCTAACCTCGTCCTCTAAATTAGGCAAATATTCACTATCTACATCAACGTTCTCTAAGAATGTTTCAAATGACTGAAATGAGAGTTTAGATAAATAACCATTGGAGGATATAAGCATTGTTGTGGAAACACATATATGTATAAGTACTTATTCCTTGAACCGAAGTTTGCGAACTTTGTTGATCAAGAGAACATGAATAGTGGCGTGAGCCAAGTCCGCGAACTGGCGGAAGTTCTCGACCCGAGAAATTCTGCTGGAGTTTTTGAACTCCGTCCGGGAACTTAAGTCCGCAAACCCAGTCCGCGAACTTGAGTCGTTATATCTAAAAACGATGTTTCTGAACTTATTCTTATATAAACTAAGGAATGAAAATTTCAAACCGTGGCTATATAGTTCATGAACCGATTCGAGGGAATCAAATCGTTTTTTCTTCAATTGTGTCTTGTGTAGTTACATAAGATTTCCTTGCAATTGAACAACTCTCTAACTAGTTCATTTGAGTCACTTGAACTAGTTATGGTGAAGAAGAATATGGTTGATATGAAAGTGATCATATGGCTAACCATTTGGTTGACAATTGTTGAACCAACAAATGTACAAGTTTGGGTACGGTTACAAAAGCCTAGAAACGTGCAT